>NW_015505200.1:1937733-1952790 GCF_001515645.1 Sinocyclocheilus grahami | reverse complement strand
CAGTTCTCTCCCGAGTGGTTCCACTGCTGCCAGCATTAAGTCTGAGTATGATTCAGTGGGCTATATAACACTTTTAATTGTCAGGAAATTACTTGTCTTTAAACGTTTTGGTTCAATATACTTACCTGTTGATCAAAAATAGCCTTAAACCTATACACTTTTTTTTGTTTTTATTTAGTAACTTTCAGGAGGGTGTACTCATTTTTGCATCACAACATTTTATCACTTTGATAAGAAAATCTTATTTTGCTGAATAATTTTGGCATTCTTCTTTGGTACTTGATCAAGCAGGCTTGTTGGAACATTACATCTCCAAAAAACCCTAACATGTCTTCTAAGTAAAGAGTAATTGCTGAATTTGTTAAGTTTTAGAGGGGGTGTACTCATTTATGCTGTGCACTGTATGTTGTTGTTTTTTTTTCAACTGTGAATATATTGTCTTTTGAAAATTGTTGCATAGCTGTTTTGAAACTATTTTTCTCACCAGAGCAACAAAGAGGCCTGTGTGTTTATATAATGTGAACACTAAAATAATCATATAGTCTTAAGAGTTAAAATAATACATAAGGATACAAAGAGTCATTTGATTATGGTGGATTTCATTTACCTAGTTTGTGTGAGAGAAAAATGAAAGAGAGAAAAGTCATTTTTAAAATGTTAAAAGGAAATGTTTTATGAAAGGTGAAGTTTTACACTATCTCTGTTACGATGAATAATGTTGTTATGATTAAAATATCATCTACCACACTTGTGAAATGTTTTGATCGTTCAATGCACTATACGGTTTATTTTTTGCTTCAGAGGTGATTATTTGTCTTTTGAGGTACAGAACTAGAATCTAAATAATTTGTTAAAGCAATAAATACCAAACAACTGTAGATTTGGTATAATGCTGTAATCCATTTTCTTAAATGTGTCTCATGTACATTCCAATCGAAAACATGATCTTGCAAATAATTATTTTTATAAAGAAGGGACTTCATCTAAGATGTTATTTAATCTGTTGTGTGTGCTTAATGTCAAAATGTGTTTTCCCCTTCAAAAACTGTTCATTTGACTGTTTTCATTACAATCTCACATACTATATTAGTGCTTTTTTTCATTTGATAGTCATTTCAGATATAATGTTGCTTTCACAAAGTTGAAAAAAGTGACCTTAGCAAGAGAAGATAGCAAGTACGAAAGAAAAAGAGCTGTTCAACAATAGATTCTTGTGATTATTAACATATCACTGTAGAATGTCAATGATGTGGGCATGTCTTTGTTTTAGCTTTGTAAATGTTTAGAGTACAGGCCCAAACCTAATAAAATAATGGAACTGATTTTACATTAGACCTTTTGTTTTTTATTTATTAAAATCATAATTTTACACACATAAATCAAATTAATAATGATATTTTGTGCTTGTATATCTTACTGATGTGCTATAATGGTTTGTCATATTGACAAACTGTTAGACGAGCATATATTTCAGATGGTAATGCCATTACAATATTTTTTCAAGTAATTCTCAAATTTTAAAAACTACCAGATATATAAGTTACTGGTGGATATATTCTGTTTCCTGAGTAAATACTCTCCACATATCCTCTATCTACTGCACTATTTAAGATCTATACTATCTGCACTATGATGCCATATTTTACAACTCAGTATAACCCGAAGAAGGGCAAACCGACAAGTAAACACCATTATGTCATATGTGCTGAAGTGAAAAACATTACAATCCATATGCTGCAGTGGCAGTGAGAAGTGCCGTGATGAAGGCCCCATCGCTCTGTCAATGCACCTCTGCTGCCATCTCATGACCATTACATAGTGGTAGCAAAAACATATATTATAAATATTATAAAACAAACTTCTCTTTTTCACCCACACACTTCCACAACATTAATTATTGCGATGACTGAGACATATGCCTCATTTATGGATGTAATAAAAAAAAAAATCAGGATAGTTAGAAGGATAGTTCACCCAAAATTTTTTATTCTGTCATCAGTTAATCACCCTCAAATTGTTCCAAACCTATATGAGTTTCTTTCTTCTGTTGAGCACAAAAGAAGATATTCTGAAGAATGTTTGCAAGCACGGAAATGTATGGAAAAATACTATGGAAGTCAATGGCTACCGTCAACTGTTTGGTTACCAACATTCTTCAAAATATCTTTTTTGGAAATGTATGACTCAAAACTAACTGACCTCCCACACATTTTTCTTTTCCACAAGGAGTGGAAAAGATTAGGTAATTCTCAAATACATAACCTAAACAAATAGTTTACACAAACTGAATCTCAAATATTATAGTCACTTTTCATGATTTTCATACAGGCATACATTTTTTGTTTAATTTTAGCATTTAGTTTTATACCAGGTAAGACTCAAATAACAATCAAGTAAGTAACAAAATACAACTAACAATAAAAAAAACAAAAACAAAAAACACTTGTTCACCGCTTTGCTGAGCCACTCAAAAGAACAATTCATTCTCAAATCATACATCACTATACATTTCAAAAAGTTGAAGTTTTAATTTAAATAAGAACATTGTCTAGTTTGTGAAATGGTTAGAAGCTTAACATAACTTGACAAATGCATATTATGTACCTTGATTACATATTGATTTGATTAATTTTAATTGTTTTTTCCCCCAGGTTTTCCTTGACCGTAGGAATCCTGAGAGAAATGATCACATTCATGAAACATCCAGCTCAATACACATTACGATGACACCATGCTGCCTAAATAAATACTCCCCAATAATAGACTTGTTTTCTCAGTCAGCCCAGTGATCTGTGTGAAGCGTCTCTCTCAGGCCTGGTCAAGCTGAGAGGGTCAGTCAGTCACAGCTGTCTCCTCCTCTCCCTGTGCCATTGGTCAGTTTCACATAAAGCAATCTCGTGACGATTGTGTACAATCAGGGAGCATGAGAGGGCGAGATACAGTCAATGGCACTTTTACTCAGGCTCAGAGGAAACGGTGATGTTTACGCTCAGTTCAAGCGATGGGAACTTTAAGCACAAGCAGCCATCAGTCTACGTCTCTGCCAACACATCAGTTTAACGTCAAAATGAAGATAAACTCTACACACTAATTAGAACCGACTGTTTTTGGACTGCAGAGGCGAGGTTTTTGGAGCGCGGTGGCCGTGTGAGTCTCAGCGGCAGCAGAATGAACGTGGGCACCCAAACTAATCGGTTTAGCACTTGAAGCCCGGGCAGGGTTGGCAAATAGTCCTGCTCTTTTGCATGGAAACCAGTAGATATTTTTGTCCTGTTAAACGCTCAGCCTTTAAGATAACTTCTCTAGCAATTGTAAACTAAAATTACCTTGTTTTTTTATTGTTAGATGCATGCACGGTAATTTGCTACTTCGGTTTAAGTGAGATTGGCTTGAGAAAATAGCGCTTTAAAATGTCGCAAAATGAATAAACATTGAATCAATATCATTCAGAAATATATTATGATGTTAAAAATAAATATTGTTTTTAAGTTTTAGCCTACGCCTTTTTTTCTCGCATGTTTTCCCTCGGAGTTCCTCCCCCTGCGGCGCTGGGCGGAGTTTCATACCGAACCAGACGCTCCTTTTGTCGGATTCGTTTCGACCTGACTCCCCGGGGTTTACGGCTAAAAAACAGATACTTAAATACAATAAAACCAATTAACACGAACACGTCGCTAGTTAATAAGCACATCCGTGACGGAATATTGAAAAAAGGTAAGCGATTTGATGATTTTTGAGCCCGTTTAGAGCGTTTTTTTCAATTTGCTCGTCCCCGAGTCTTTGTAACATTCATGGCGGCTCTGCAGTGAGGGCTCTGGGGCGAGGGAAGGCACAAGCGGCCGCTCATACCTGTGTTTAGGATTCTGATTCACCAAAACATGGCATTATTATACTAAGACTGAATATATAACAAAAATTAAACATTTAACGATTTATATTCATGACTGAATTGATTTTTAGTGAAATAATGCGTTTTATAATATTGTCAAAAACCCTGCAAAAAACCTAAATGTGCATGCATCTACACTTGAACTGTGGCAACGAGGTATTTGATACGTATTAAGACATCACTTAATTCTAATCCGAGTAAGCGGTATTCCTCGTACTTTCGCCAGGAGCTTGTTCGCTAGCTGAGGCATTCTTGCCAGCGGAAGCTGCGTGGTGACTCCTGCCGGAATAAAGATGCCATTACCGGGGTTGGAAACAGACTAACGGTCGGTGCGCTACAAGCAACCTATTTTACACTAATTTATTTAATCAGTTAGAGTGGGCTTCACACGAATTATTAAAGTAAATATGCGAACACTTGTTACTGACATTAGTTTTAATAAACACACTGCAGGTTTGGACAATTTACTTGATGCAATACTCTGTTATTAATGAAATACCTCTTGAACATAAAACGGCCAATAATGGCTTATTGTTAACAGAAAGACTCGAATATTGCAGAAGAAGAAAAAAATAGTTTTTTCGTATTTATAACTCTCTTGGCTCAGTTGACCTCGCGCGGGCGGGGGTGACACTGTAACCGGGAAACCGGGAAACCGGCGCCTCGTGCGGGCGAGCAGCGACGCCACAGCTCGAGAAGTACGCGGGCACGTGCGGGATGCATCAGACACTTCACGAGTCTTTGCTCAACATAATACCGAATCCCGGACATAAGATATGTTTGTATTTATTACGTGAAATATGCACACATTACATGAGAAGATATGATCAGTTATAAAGTCAGTTATACAAAACCAGTTAAATTCTTAAATAAGTGTTCAAGCAAACCGTATGTGTTGTAGTGTCATAAGGATCAAAAAATAAAATGTCTGTAATATCTTTATGCATATAATGAAGTAACTTACTCGCCTATGAATGTGCCGTATTGGCAGCATGTAAATAGTAAGCGCTCGCGGAGATCAGGAGGAGAAACCGAGGCTTCCGGAGGCACTGATGCACTTTAGCGAGGGTAGTGCTCGTCCTCACATCTCGCTGCTCGTGGTTACATAATCCCAAAGGAAAGTCTTTCCTGTTATTCCTTGCCAAGATGACCCCCGACTCCATGTACGTGCGTTTCTCTCGCATCCTCAAATCGTGGCATGAATCGGACAGGAAGCCCGGATAGTTGTCGGTTCTTTCCTGGATGCTTTGCTTAGCCGATCCCTGTGGGCGAACCTAGATGAAATTCGCGGTTTGATCGTGGATAGGCGTTGGAAATGTGCGGCTAGGGCATCATTGTCGTGGTTTCTCGCCGGTCGCCGCCGCTGGTGAACTGGTATGGCCACGGTGTGATGATGAGGAGGAGTCCGTGTCGAGGTGGTCCAGAGGCGGAGCATGAGCACATGTTCCTCTGGGAGGCAGTGATGACATCCAGAACATTTCTTACGACCGTTCACAAAATTGAATCACTCGTTTATTGAGGAGCTTTATGTCGTAAATAAAACAGATGTTGACCAATCAGAATAAAGGACTGGAACTAACCGTTTTATAATAGTAGGCCTATATCCATAGACTACCAGCTATGGAGTTTTGTCCTCTGTAGAGGACATTATGTTTTAGTGATTTCTCTGAGACGTTACATGTCACAGTTTTAAGTCTGGATGTCCTGTACAGAGCACATTCAGGGCTTTTCAGAGATACCAAATGATTGTATGTTTCACCATGACCACTCCCTCTCCTTGGTCTTTAAAAACGGCTGACATTAATTTAGTGATCAAGTGTAATACCCTTGTGGAAATATGATAATATTTTGTAATTATTTAAATCTGACTCATTTTCAAATTGTTTGTCATAAATCAACATCTCAGGAAAATGTTATGGGGTTTCAAATCAAAATATGACTTTCTGTTATGAAACATATGTCCACTGTAGAGGACGCCAGGACTAAAAGCATGTTTATTACACATTTTGGGAGACACAACAAATGAATAGAGAAAAAAGTATGTATCAATATTCCTATTAAATATTAGATATTATTATGAAAATCTTGCTAATCATTACTCCCGTTATTGCACTTATTTGTTCATTCTATGTTGCCCCAAAAACTCATTAATATGCAAATTAGATACAGTTTATAGATACATTGTATATAATGGAAAAACTTGTTTATGGCCATTTTACACACATTTTGCATAAAGAAAAATGCTTTTTAAAAATATCTTTCATAACATAGTTGAGAATCGTCTTTATATAAAGTTTGGTATAAAATAATTTGTGATTAAAACAAAAATCCCACTGTTTTTTGCCTTTTCATGTCTATTCATGTATTTTTATTTCTTAAAAAACAGGACTCTACAGAGGACATGGCATAACATATGAATAAAATATAATTTTTCAAATTTTTTCTTATGCTCTAAACAATGTAATGACATGACAAAATACTAAATTCACAAAACAGTTTTTTCCTGTTAGTCAGGAGGATATAAATTATACTAAAGTAACTGGCTGTTTACCTTTTTACTGACTTTACAGGTTTAAAAGAGATGAACAAATTCTGCTTATTGCCATTTATTCCTTAAAACTAGCATCTGTTTTTATGTTGTGTTATTTTTTATGTTTTCTGTACTTTTTAAAATTTCCATTAAAGGTGCCATAGAATGGAAAACTGTATTTACCTTGGCATAGTTGAATAATAACAGTTCTGTACATGGAAATGACATACCGTGAGCCTCAAACACCATTGTTTCCTCCTTCTTATGTAACTCTCGTGCATGCAAAAGACCACTGAAAAATAGGCGAATCAGACCATAACACCAACAAGTGAAGTTACAGTCGGGATCACCAATAGTTACGCCCCCAACATTTGCATATATCCGCCCATGTTCGAGGCCAGCCGCCAGCCGGACCTGCACAGCCGAATCATCAGAAGTTCTGCAGGTATTGTGAAGAAACAAGCAAGGACAATAGCGAAAATAGCAGATCATGGAAATAAATGTTATGTTACAGGCTGTGCAGGGATGGGTGGGTGTCTGTATTCAGAAAGGCACGGAAAACAAATAACGCGCCTGTTCCAATAAAATAATGCAAGCCACTAAAGGGTTAGCTGCTTGCTAACAGTAGCCTGTTACATTACAGTACATACGATTTCACTTACCACATAAACAGAGTAAGGAGAGATGGCTGAGGATGATGGCGAATGATTTACCGATCCTGAGCACCACTGACAAGCATCTGATCTTGTCAAATGTGTGGTAAGTACTGCCGCTGTAGTTTACACAGAGCACGTGCGATCGCAAATCTCGAAAGTGAAAGTAAAAAACAATTGGAAACTGCATTGGAAAGCAGTTTCAATGCCCAAAATTCTAAATATTAATAGCGGCTCCCTGATGCCCGCATTTTATGTACAGTATAATTAGCCAACGATATAACTGCAAGAGACAGTATTTAAATATTTTCCGTGTTTCTTTCTTGCTGTGTGAGCTACTGAAATGAGCTGCACTGTGAAACAGCCAATCAGAGTAGAGCTCAACATTGAGCTGCAATGTGAAACAGCCAATCAGAGCAGAGCTCAACATTATTATTCATGACCCTTCCAATTAAGGTAAAAACAGACCATTTCATTTTAGGGACAAATCCTAGGGTTGTAAATGGACGTAAACCCGTTTCTGGAGATTTGTTGCCCTTACCTAAGCCACATACCTTCTATGGAAATATCAGAGAACAATTTAAAATATTGTATCAATGCATTCTATGGCACCTTTAAGCAATACAGTGGTAACTAATATATTTTTCAATTTCTCTAGAACTTTTTTATATCCTCCTGACTACCAGAAGAAGAAAAAAAGTTGAATTTAATATTTTTTCATGTCATTACATTGTTTAGAGCATAAGAAAAAAAAGGGAAAATAACATTTTTGAAATTTTGTATTTTATTCATATGCTATGTCCTCTGTAGAGGATAAAAAGTCCTGTTTTTAAAATCAATAAAAAGACATGAATAGACATGAAAAGGCAAAAACAGATTTAAAAAAAAAAATTCCCAATCCATTTTTATTTTTTATACTAAACTTTGTATAAAAAGGATCCTCAACTATGTTATGAAAGATATAACAGAATGATTTGATATACCATTTTGCTTTATGCAACATGTGCGTAAAATGGCCATAAACAGGTTGGCCCATTATGTACAATGTATACACTGTATATAATTTGCATATTAATTTGTTTTTGGGGCAACATGTAATGAAAAAATAAGTCTATTAATGGGAGTAGTAATTGGCAAGATTTTCATAACAATATCTAATATTTCATAGGAATATTGAAATATAATTTCTTTCCCTATTCATTTGTTGTGTCTCCCAAAATGCATAATAAACATGCTTTTAGTACTAAAAGATTACTGTTTTTTTCCCTGTATTTTTGATCAAATAAATGTAGCCTTGAGGAGCATAAGAGACTTCTTACTGACTTCTTACTCTTACTGATCCCAAACTTTTGAGCGGTAGTGTATATATATATATTAGTGTTTATTTGATACTAGATAGATAGAAGTTACAATTAGTATAAATACTAGTATCTGTACAATTAGTCAGTAGTGCTTTTAATTACGCTCAAGTACTTATTCCTTTGCTAATAGCCACTCATGACAAATGACTATTCCATTGTGGGTAACAAATTATATACAGTATATATTTTTAATCCTCTCAGGATATCAACTATTCCAGCTAGCATGTATTTCAATTGTTGATAATGCCTATTGCAGTTTACTAGTACCTATTAATTTGGTTCCAATGCTGCTTATTCTTTAATTACTTGTAACAATTCAAGTATTTATCAGTGTTTTTAATTAAACTATTTCCTGACTATTTATCACACACGACAAGTCAAAAAGCAATTGTTACTATCAAGATATAAAATTCTATTAGTAACAGTTAAAGTAATATGTACTAATATCTCATAACTCTTATTAGACATTAGCATAGTGACTACTAGCAAAGGAATAAGCACTAGTATCTAATGAATGTCGCTGTTGAATTACTAGTAATTAAAAAAGTGCTAGTAACAAAAATAGATATTAGTTTAAATGGATAAATGTTGAAAAGTTTTGCCATATTCAGTCAGTAGCCCAATTTACAGCCTCACTTTGAATTGTCTTGTTTTCTCTGTGTAGCCACTTGGCCAGTGAAGTCTCAAGGTGGAACTTGGTGAATTCTGTCATCATGAATGGCAGCACCAGTGTGTCTGGCACCCAGACAGGACGCCTCAAAATTGAGTCAGGTACGCTCGCATTCTGTCCACGATGGACATATTCACACAGACACACTACAATTATGTTCAACGTTAAAAAAAAAACACCCTCTGGTTCTGGCCGTTCAACATGTTCAATGCGTTGGTGTGCACTGTTTTTGTTAGTTGCAGATACATGGAGCAAAGAGGACTGTCTGACACTGCTGGAGAGGATACGCAGTCTGCTACATGATGGAGACACAATGAAGTATAAAACCACAGAGTCTCATTTTGACTGGGAGAAGGTGGGGTTTGGGGGTTTCACTGGAGACATGTGTAAGCAGAAATGGCAGAAAGTTTCCACAGAGGTGAGCCAAATTCCAGCGAGCTAAAGCAATAATGTGCCTGTGTTCCATATAACAGTAATAAGTGTTTATGTTAAAGACACTTTCTTTAGATTGTCCATGTAATACTGTGAGCTTTGCCAGCTTAATAATAAACAGAACGTTAAAATTATTATTTCATTAATTGGAATTGTGTAATGATTTTCCCACCCCAGGTGCGTAAATACAGAACGATGACAGAGCTCATTGTTGATGCTATTGAATATGTGAAGAACCCATACAAGGGGAAAAAATTGAAGGTGAGATATAAGGAAGTCTCAATATTTAATGTTCTCTTTTTTTTCTTAATATGTCATGTTTTAGCCTGATGTGTTATGTCAGCTAAAAGGCTGTTTTCATATTGTTTATGTATGATTTAACTCGGTTTTAGACACATCCAGACTTCCCGAAGAAACCCCTCACTCCCTACTTTCGCTTCTTTATGGAGAAACGAGCCAAGTATGCAAAAATCCACCCCGAGATGAGCAACTTGGATCTCACCAAGATTCTGTCCAAAAAATACAAAGAGCTTCCTGAAAAGAAAAAGGTTTGTTTTAGACAAATAACTTAAATGAGAACTGGTGCATTTACAACTAAATGAATTGAAATATTAAAATTACTAAAACTGAAACTGAAAAAAATAAGCAAAGCTACAGAAGTATAAAATTGTAGTAAAATGACAAAAGTACAGTATATATCAAATTGATTAAAACCTAACCTAAAATGTAAATATAAAATATAATTAAAATATGAACAAATACTGTAATAGTACATAAATAATACTTATAATCTCACATTAATTGAAAATATTTGTACTTCAGTATTCATTTGTCCCACCACAGGACAAACTAAATGGCAAAAGGATGATTACCAATGGTAAATATTGTAACAGAAATGGTAACCTAAGATATATACTTTCTCTTGCACATTTGTACCTAAATTCTTGATGTTAATAAAAAAAAATACATGCCCTTATATATGTAAAGTGCTGGTACTTGTAGAATTTAATTCTTTTCATAGATTTGAGTCATTGCAAATATTACTTTATTTTTTATTTTTTACTGTTTTACTTTTAAATTTGCACTATTACTTTTGTCAGCTCAAGTACATTCAAGAGTTCCAGAGAGAGAAAGAGGCTTTTGAGAAGAACATGGCACGATTCAAGTTAGTGTCCATGTTCCTCTGCACAAAAATACCTAATGCAAATAAGACAGTTTTTTTTATTGGTGATTAAGTGAGAAGCTTCTATTGTTTTTAGGGAGGACCACCCAGATTTAATAGAGGACCGAAAGAAGTCAGACCTCCCAGAGAAGCCCAAGACCCCTCAACAGCTATGGTACAACCATGAGAAGAAGACCTACATGAAAATTCACCCAGAGGTAAAAGAGTTTGGCAAGGAAAGAACATAGTGGTCATATAGTCTTAGTAGAATCTGTGTGTTGTCATAGCAACTTGAGTATAAAGAGTTAGAGCTATGGAACAAAGTCCAGTTGGTCACCTACTTACATAAAATTCAATATATATATATCTATATATATTTATTTTTTATTTTTTATTTTTTTTTGGAGAGCATTTCGGATTTAACTGTTTATGGTCGGACCTGCTCTCACTTTTCCATGTCCGATGCTTGTAGGTAAGCCAGAAGGAGGTGAAGGAAGCATTACGTAAACAATGGTCCCAATTATTAGACAAAAAGAGGCTGAAATGGATCAGCAAAGCTCTAGAGCTGCAGAAACACTATGAGGTACGGCTTTGTGTTCTCACTGAAGCTAAAGTGATGAAGTCTTTGTCAATTAGAGGGATAAAGGACATTGTGAACTTGTGAAATATTGCTTCCTCATACAGGAGACCATGAGAGCATATCTTGAAGCTCATCCAGATGCAAACTCTGATGAACATGTCAAATCTGTCCTGACCAAGGCTGAACGGCAGCTCAAGGACAAGTTTGATGGTCGGCCAACCAAACCACCACCGTATGTTTCAAACCACTGAGAAGCATTTGGTGTTCTCAGGAATTCTCTTAATTTAGTAAAAAATTTTTGCATGGCTTATGAAGTCTTATCTTACCAAATTCTTGCTCAGTATACCAAGATATGCTGCTGTTATAGAATACTGCTGAAATAGAATGTTGGTGATTGTTTTGAAATCCACCAGTGGTTCTTGTCTATATATATATATATATATATATGCAATGTTTGTGATATGTTCAATTCATTATTTATATATATATGTATTAATTTCATCTGTATATTGCTTTGTTCTGCAGAAATGGCTATTCTCTGTACTGTGCTGAACTAATGGTAAACATGAAGGACGTGCCAAGTACGGAGCGAATGGTGCTGTGCAGTAAGCAGTGGAAGATGATGACCCAGAAAGAGAAGGATATGTTCCAAAAACGATGTGAACAGGTCTGACAGACCAGTCCACTCTTGATTTGTTTTAAACCAAAAAAGAAAGTATTAAAAACTGATGTCAAAAAAATGTAATCTGGAAAAGTTTCTGTGGTTGACCAGTAATGGCTGACCCTGATTTCTAGGAAGCTCTGTGGTTGATGGCTAATGTAATACATGTGTGTATATACATTACCATTCAAAAGATCTTGAAAGTCTCTTATGCCTTACATGGCTACATTTATTTGGGCAAAAATAAAGTAAAAATAATATTGTGTAATATTATTGCAATGCAATTACATTTTCAAATGTAATTCATAACTGTGATGTCAAAGCTGAATTTTCAGCAGTCATTACTCCTGTCTTCAGTGTCACGTGATCCTTCAGAAATTGTAAAGATAAAAAAAAAATCTAAATGTCAATTGAATTTGTAATCGACAAGAGGGAAGGTAAACACTTCAGTTAATCGGCAAACCAGGCATTGTTAATAATAATAATCATAAAAATAATACTAAATATTATTATTAACATTTTTATTATTACAGGTCTCAATAACACAGTTGTTACATTAAGAACAAAAATTACAATGTTCATCTCTCTCATCAGAAAAAGAAACAGTATGAGATTGACCTTCAGAGGTTTATTGAGGTAAGTACAAAGCACTACAAATTCATTCTATTACAACAGATACTGTTGAATTCCTGATCCTGCATTTAAAGGGAGGCTGACACTTTGTCTCAATCTCCGTCTCTCTGCAGAGTCTCCCAGAAGAGGAGAGGGAGCGTGTGTTGACAGAGGAGAAGCTGGGAGGCTCCAGGCTGAACATAGCGGGCGCAGGCAGCCCCCTAAGGGCTAAATCTGTGAAGGTGGGCATGTGCGAGATGTCCTTGTTTATATACTTGCATGCCGTTATGCTCTGGTGGTATGTTGTCTGAATCAGAATGAGAAGTAGTTTCTTCTTGTTGCGCCGTAGGAACGGTGTCGTGACCCTGAGCTGGATCAGTGGGTACATGGACTTTCAAAAGAGAAGCGAGATGCTAAGAAGAAAACACGGCTTCCTGAAACGCCGAAGACTCCAGAGGAGATGTGGCAGCAGAGTGTGATAGGAGACTATCTGGCTAAATACAGAGTAAGAGCAACATTAATGATTTTTCATAAAATACAAAGAGACCCCTGCAGAATCACACAACGCTAAAGAAAGATTTGTTTTTAACATCATGCAGAACAACAACATTATCTAGAAACAATAACCTTAAACCTTTGCTCTTCATAGAATGACCGGAAGAAAGCGCAGAATGCAATGGATGCTGCTTGGAAGGCCATGGAAAAAAAGGAGAAGATTCCTTGGATCAAGAAGGCTGCAGAGGACCAGAAGCGATACGAGGTTCAGTACCGGACCGTAGTCAGTGACCAGACATTTTGACCACTGTCTTCTCACCTGTGCTGAAGAAATGTCAAAATGTTGGTCACCCCTAACTTTCCTCCTCCCCAGAGTAGAGGCGGAGGAGTCTGCATTGCATGGAGTTGTGTCTCAATGTGTATATGCTAAGATTGTGCTGTTTCTAGCGGAATTTGGTGGAACTTGTACTTACGTTTGATGTTTGCGGTGATGTTTAAATGTCTTCTGTCACTTATTCTTGCATATTCTCATGAATCTGACATCTTGATGTGCTTTAACTCTTGTTTATATATGTGTTTGCATATTAAGCATGTCATTTTTGGTTTATCAGCCTGCTCATCTGTTTTCATGGGGTTTTCAGCTTGTCTTGTGTCTTGTCTTTGCATTCAGAGTGAATAGAAAATGTCTCTTTGCTCATGTTTCTTGTTTTTCATCCTGCAGAGAGAGCTGTTAGAGATGAGGACAGTTCTGTCAGGACAGGGACAAAGAAAACCAAAATTTGATGGCGAGCCTAAGAAGCCCCCAGTGTGAGTGTAACATTTTTAGCTTGTCGCTTTCTGAGAGACATGCCTTCCGTGTAAAAAAAATACTAGGCTATTTTATCTATTTCACTGTTTCAGTACTACTTTGTCGTCTTCTGTCCAACCTCAGGAGCGGGTATCAAATGTTCTCTCAGGAACTGCTAACTAACGGTGAGCTGAATCACTTCAGCCTGAAGGAACGCATGGTGGAGATCGGCAAGCGATGACATTTTTAGCTTGTCGCTTTCTGAGAGACATGCCTTCCGTGTAAAAAAAATACTAGGCTATTTTATCTATTTCACTGTTTCAGTACTACTTTGTCGTCTTCTGTCCAACCTCAGGAGCGGGTATCAAATGTTCTCTCAGGAACTGCTAACTAACGGTGAGCTGAATCACTTCAGCCTGAAGGAACGCATGGTGGAGATCGGCAAGCGATGGCACAAGCTTAGTCAGAGCCAGAAGGACAAATATAAAAAACAGGTTGAGGAGCAACAACTAGAGTACAAAGCTGAGCTTGACGCTTGGGTAAAGGTAGGAAGTTTGTTGAATCTTCCAGTTCCAGAATTTATGGTTCTTTTTTTATTGTCCTGTTTATTAAGTTATTCAAAAATACATAAAAAATACAATTTATATATACAATCACTTAAATACAACTCTTCTATCATGAGCATGTTTTTCGTTTCTAAATAGAAAATGTCATAATGAAACTGTCCTGATATCGTAATGAAGAAAAAATGCCTCATTAAACAATGCAAATGAAATTATTCAAAAGAAAACATTTTTTAATATATTATTTTTATTAAAGGGGTCATATGATGCGATTTCAAGTTTTCCTTTCTCTTTGGAGTGTTACAAGCTCTTGGTGCATAATGAAGATCTGTAAAGTTGCAAAGACTAAAGTCTCAAATCCAAAGAGATATTCTTTATAAAAGTTAAGAGTCAACCACGCCTACCTAAAACGGCTCGTTCTAACACGTCCCCACATATCTACGTCACTATGTGGAAATATTAGCATAATGCAGCCCAAATGTGCATGCAAAGAAAGAAGGTGTGATTTCAGGAACAGCAGTAGTGTTGAAGCAGCCATGTCAGGGAGACGTGTGTGTTTCAGTGCGAAAGCAAAAGCACTTTATTTGGCCTTCCGGAAGTAGATGCAATGAGGAATCATTGATTAAGATTTATTTACAACAGAACAGCACAACCCAGATGTT
>NW_015505200.1:1866326-1937569 GCF_001515645.1 Sinocyclocheilus grahami | reverse complement strand
TCTGTCACGCGACTCTGTTGCCCTTTCGGGCTTGAACTGATGGTAAAACTAACGACATTATTAACTGTCTTGATATTTACTTTGAACGCTGATGCTCACGATTATGGTAAGGGGGGTTACATTTCCGACATGTGCTTGTGGTGTTCGGCCAATCACAATGCACTGGGTCAGCTGGCCAATCAGAGTAGACTGCGCTTGTCAAAGGAGGGGGCTTTGTTGAAAATGAGGTGTTTGAGAGAGGCGGGGCATAGATGACCTACAATCTACAGTATTTGAAAGATAATGTGTTTTTTGAACATTAAAGCATGTCAACATATTCTGTTACACCAAATACACAAAATAATGATCTTTAAAATAGCATCATATGACCCTTTTAAGTGTTCATTATTTAAAAAAAATGTTTTAACAAAAGCTTCACTAAATTTTTTGGGAAAAAAACAAGTTGCCCAGGTTATATAAAATGTCATGTAGTACATTTTAATACACTTTATTACTTCTTTTTACCTTAAACTATATGTATATATTTTCCCATAATGATTAAGATGTATTCAAGGTACACCACATTACATTTTTAGAATAAATTAAAACTTTAAAAAAAAAAAAAAAAGTTTTGCAATACCATATGCAACCAACATGAATACAGAGAGTCCACTTTTATGAAATTGGCATGTTTTAAAAAGATTTTCCTTTTTCTCTATCATGGACACTTTTGTGTCACAATAACCTTATTAAAAAATATTTGTGTGAGCAATATGAGTTTGGAGATTTGTAGTAATTTATTTCCCTCTCTTTTTTCTTGTTTCCCTAGTCACTATCCCCTCAGGAGCGTGCAGTATATAAAGAGTTCTCAACTACGGTAAGTAATTGCTCATTTTTGAGGCTGTAACTTGCGCTTAAAGCTCTGTATATTAGCGTTACTTCTTGACTCAATCATTCATATAGCTGAGATTGTGATTTACTCTTCTCTATATCAATACCGCCCGCACTGCATGGCAAGATGAGGCACCCTGGTTAATTTAGTTGATTGACTTTGCGTGTAAAGTCGGTTTCTATCCATGCCATCACATATGGTTTTATTATTTCCTTTCTCCCCATTTAGAATCACATCTCTTGGCTCAAACTAACTTGACTTGAATGGATAATGTTCTTAGGGCTGTACAGTGGGGCTACTAATCATTGCTTAAGCTTGAATGTGTTTTGTTTTTTTCCCTGTGCTGCTCTGTCCTTGCACCTCCACCCCGCCCTCTCTCTGCCCTCACAGAAACGGCGAAGCACTACAAAAGCACGAGGTCCTGTGGCGAAAGTCCAAGTCACCAAGGGGAAGGCGGTAGGTGCCAGAGCCGTGACAGTGGGTCCCGGGGGGGGCAAGCGTTCCATGGCGTACCGGGCCAAGGTAACGCCCTGCTCTCTCTGGGCAACTCACCCACACAGGCTGTGGACTCTACAGTATATGAAGTGGCTTAGGGTGTTACATCATTTTGAATTTCACTAATTGATTTGTGCTGATGGTTTGTGTGTGTGTGTGTACGCATGCAAATACAGTGATACGCGTGTATTAAGAGAGTTTGAGAGATGTGTGACTCTTGGTTTCCAGCAGGACACATCGGACTCGGATGAAGATGATGAAAAAACAGGCACTTCAGACTCGGATGATGAAGATGATGAGTCATCTGGCAGCACTGATAGTGAGGATGATGATGAAGATGATGAGGTTAATTTTGCTTTGGTTAAATTCTAAAATAATCGTTGTTATTAGTGCAGGTATTCATTCTTTTCTAATATTGACTTAGAATGAAGATGACGATGATGACGACGACGATGATGACCAATCAGACGGTTCCAGCAGCTCATCATCAGAAGATAGTATTGACTCTGATTCAGACTAACCTGTCCTACCCCCTCTTAGAGGGGGCTGTGCCGGACACACCCCCTAGCAACACCCCTGCCGGAAAACGGGGAGGTGGTCCAGTAGCTGTGAGCTCACTGCATGCAGTAATCTGGCTCCCTATCTTTACAGGGCAAAAAAACATGATGGGGGCCAACAGCTCTCCCCATCATTGTGTCCATGTGATATGCGACTTGAAGTTAATCGGACAAGTTTTTTTTTCTTTTTTTCCCTCTTTTAAAGGAGCTGTGTTACATGTGTGTTTTATTTGATTTTTTATTCATTTTTATTGCCTTTTATATAGGTGTGTTATTCAAATCTGTGTTGCTTTGTTTTGTTCCTTTTATTTTAACTTCAAAATAATTTGCTCATTTAAGCCGGTTGAGCTTTTATACGTTTCGAAAGTATCAGGGTTGCTCAGAGGTGGATGTTAGGGATAAAAACTTTGAAATGGAGGAGATGAATTCTCCTGTTCTCCTGTTTATATTTGTTTGCCTCACCTAGTTGCTGGGGCTCTGAGGGCTATATGAGCTGCTCAAGTCTTGTTTGGATCATTCTGTTGCAGATCCTCAATAATAAATGCACTTTTCCCCCTCTTGTACTCAATTGTGTATTTTCTAATCCATGAGAAAGGTGATGCTCATATATTGTTTTCCAAAGGGGCTTTTAGTATTTGGATTGGAGTGACAATTTTGATCAGCATGATGTTTTCTCAAAGAACTAGACTGTCATTTCTGTCAGTGAGGCTGAATTTAATACTGTATAACGCGTTCATTTCGCCAGCGGTATCAGATTTCCCTTTAAAAGTTAAGCATTCCCAGTTCCTGCCATTAGTTGTGGTCCTGTGCAGGATTCCCCCCTCCGGCCCCCTCCGGCCCACATGCTTGATTTTCGCTTCCTGTCCAGCAGCTCCAGATGGGGCAGATCAATGCGCGCATTCCAGCTCATTGTAACAGTAGCGGCATGTGATTTCAGCCCGTAATGTCCGCGCGCTGGATTGAGCACAATGCAGTGAATATGGTGCCACTTGGAAACACGGAGCTCTGCGCACAATTTACTTTGCAATTACTTTTGAAGCCATTAATACGGAGTGAAACCGCAGCTGTCTCGGTAAGTTATAAGGCGTGGTTATTTTCCCTGAGTGGCAAAATTTGTTTGAGAAAATGTGATGTCAGCAGCAAATAGAAACTTTAGGAAAAGGCGCACTTTTTCTATGGATTGTTTTTCCTTGGAAAGATGAGAATCACACTTAATTATTGACATGTTTATTTCTCTGGAAAATCCTACTTAATCTGGAAGATGTGTTTTGGAACATGGTCGCCTAGCTGGTTTAAGATTACCATTAGCTGACTGACCAACTAACATGTTTCAAAAACAGATTAACCAGTTTAAGATGCTGTTTTTCTGTTCGTGGTCCTAAACTGGTCTACCAGCTTGGAAAAGCTAGAAACCAGCTACTAGTTTAAGCTGTATTTTCCAATAGGGATCCAATATATTGACTTGATTATATAGCTCCATTCTTTGATAATAGCATTTTTTCATTGTCTTAGCTCAAGGTTGTTTTATTGAGGTGACTACAGAGCCATGAGGTCCTCATCCTCGCGTTTATCAAGTTTTTCCTCCAGGGATTCTTTATGGAGTCGGTGAGTTGAAAAATGCACTGCTTTTTTTATGCGTTATACCACTAAATATTCCATCTGCACATCATATGTGCTTCCGGTGAGTTTTTTCTGCCTCCAGATGTGCACATCAGTCTATGCTAACACTCCTCAATTTACAATTTATGTTTAAGTTTAATCAAAGAACTGCCTGACCTCTTAAATAGTTTCATGCCCCATAGACAGGCCCCAGGCAATGGCCTTTATGGATGTCCCCTCTTGTTGCAGTTGTGAGATGTCCAAGTAATGTGAAATAATACTACATTGAGAAACTGAAGTTCCCACAAAGTAAAATGGGTGAATTCGAGACAATAATTGAACCATTCTGTATGGCATTAGTTACGTGCTTATGCTGTGTTATAGCAGCATAATACACATATGCCTGCCCTTATATTATTGCTACTTAAACATTTCTTGCTTCAAGTCAAGTCTGCTTTATTGTCAATTCTTCCACATGTACAGCACGTACACACAGAGAATTGAAATTGCGTTACTCTCAGACCCTTGGTGCATACAGATAACACTAACAGTAGAACATAAATACAGATAGAGACAGATTCAGTGCATGAAACCATAAATTCTGGCTCTGTTGAGGGCAAACAGTATGCTTTATAGACTGCATTACATTGATAAAGTATGGATGAATAAATATAAATGTAAATAAATGCATAAATACATGACACATTGGAACCATTGTTAAAATGTTTGCTAGTCCTGAATTGTTTATTTTATTTTATTTATTTTATTGTTTTACTAATGCATGCATTTGACCAATAATTTATTATATTTAATTGTTCTTGCTTTTATTTAATTCTGTAATTATTATTATTTGCCCTGTACACATTTAGTTATTAATTTGATTTATTTATTGTTGTTTTTTTCCTATCGATTGCGTTCTGACGCATGCGCAGTTTCTCCTCTTGTTTATCCCGTCATCAACGGGGGGAGGAGATGAGCGTGCGTGCGCGCTCTGGTGTCAGGGAGCTCAGACCGTCAGGACGGGGGGAAACGGAGGAAAGAGAAAGGGAAAACAGAATGAACCCGCTTCCGAAACCGGAACAACAATAACTGAAGGAAATACTCAAAATATCAGACTATTTTAAAGCTAGATTGGGGAATGAGCGCATTCCAAACCAGCTCTCACATCTTACATTGGGAGAACAAGGAGATGAGTCTGAACCGTTTTATGTAGATGCAAGTGTATAATTAAGACAAGGGAAGAGGAAAGACGTGGAAATTACACACAACGACCCTCTCTAGGAACGGGAACTGCATAGTCAGTGAAGAAGAAGGCACTGCCACACATTTGGCTACGTTTCTTATCATTTTACGCATTGCCTTACCATTCAACCTTTCCCCAAACAGAGACACCGCTCCGCTCTTGACCACCCCTGTCTAATTCATGGTGCTATTGTGATTTTTCTCCCCTCCATTTTTATCGGGCGACTGTTTGCAAGGATGCCGGATCAGATCTCCGTGTCCGAGTTTCTCTCGGAGACGACGGAGGATTACAATTCCCCCACGACATCGAGCTTCACCACCCGCTTGCAGAGCTGTCGGAACACGGTCACTGTTCTGGAAGAGGTAAGGCCGCTCTGTCACTGTTATATGAGGGAGGCTCAACTCGCACTATTGTGCAAGACACCAATAACGGTCCCAGTCCAATGGAGGATCCACTTTGAACATACTGAACGTTCATTTCTGTCCTACAACCTCTAAATTCTCACTGACTCGCTCTCTCTTTTGAAGCTCCGGTTGGACAAACCGGTAAAGCTCGGTAGATACGGATTTACAGTTCACAGAACACTAATGAACAGTGAATGAAATGATCCATTGTTTGCAGTTATACCTTTAACATAGTTTGCATTATTCTGGAATATTATGATGTGACCGTTTCTGTTTTTGATTTTTCTCTCGCGCTGAACTGTTTTAAGGCTATTTTATTTTGATTTTTTTTATGCGCATTTCATTTAAATAACGAATGCTGGTTTATTTTAATAACGAGCTCTATTGTTATGCGCTTCTAAAATGTATTATGTTTATCTGGAATTACATTCAGTTGGAGCTATATTGTTTTATTGATGATGAGGTCCGCCAACAGTTATAAACAGTCATCATTTGGAGTGTTGGCGCGATTCTCTTGAAGAACTGGGTGATGTCGTCGAGGTCGTGGATGTGCAGTGAATGTTATGACTTCTTATGACTAATATAACTTCATGGGAATTTAGCCTTCTGTTTTAAAGGTGCATTTCGTATTTTTTCCCCTCTATTAAAATCAGCACCTTTGAGAAATATGAGATCAGAAATATAATAAAGCTGTTGTATCGTACATGGAGCGGGTTGCTCCTTAATGGTCGCTGCCATGTTGACATCACATGACCAGTTGACAGTTATTATTAATAATATTAATTATTAAAATAAGAATGTTTATCATATAGTGCTTTACCAAGCACACAAATTAATTTAAACAACACAAGAAATAAAATAATGTTTTGTACAAGTCTTCATTACAGGGTTGGAGTGAGCATGTTTAGGCATAATTACCGTACAAGTATGCGTTAATTATGTGTGTGTGTTTTTTTTTTTACATCAACAATAAATTCCTTTATATATCTGACAAATACATGGGGCATATCCAGAGATTGTAAACCACCTCATACAAGTGCAACTGTGATTAGATCAACCTCAGTTAATTAGTAAAAAGCAACAAATCACGGAACATAAGCGAAGACAGATGGGCTAATGGTCCCCATGACCTAGATGTCTGTATGTTATTATGTTCATAGATGAGCATGGACCAGCAGAGTGGTAAAATAGAGTTGAATGGGATTTAGGAATCTGCGTAACCTTTACTTGAAAATAGTTTTAATATATGTATTATGTATGTTTTTGTGTTTAATTAATGCCTTTAAATCACATGATCTACAGCAGCCTATAATGGTGTCATTTGGGATAATACACCAAAGCATCAGCTTGTTTATTTCATCATGTGAGCTATTAAATAATTTATGCATCAAGCTCCCTCTTTGAGTTCCATCCACAGATGTGAAAATGCATTCGCTTAGATTATTTGCACACTTTGATGTTTTGGAGACGTAAACGAAAGACTTGGGAACAGCCAGATGTGCTTCCCAAAGAGCAGAAATCCCACAAGTCATGCCAGCATCTCTCATCCTCTGTGGATCTGAGATTTGTGATGTTCTAAGAATAGTTCATGTAACAAGGAGAGGTTATTCTCCCGAGTAGTGGTTCCAGGAGCCGAAAGAGTGAGATAGAGAGAAGGGATTAACCTACTTACACATGGGCCAGTGAACACCTGACTTTCCAAGACAAAAGAGAGCTCTGCAGGCAGATGAAGGGGCTTCCTCTCGCTCCGCCACAAAGCCCACTCTTTATTGACACACTGTTTTGATGGCCAAGAAAGATATGGTGATCCCCGAATGACTCTGGGAGACATGAATGTCACCACCATGAATTAGCAATGTCTAGGGTAGTGATAGGAGCCATTGTGAGGTGGAATGAATGGGAGGTGAATGAACAGCGCTCTGAATAATGCACATGGGCAGGCTGACCGTGTTTTTTAAAGCGAGGGTGTTAAGGAAACAAACAGAACGCTCAGGCTGGGTTGTGTAAAGAGCCCACTATAGCTAATGATGTTTCTGGTGATCTGGAGAGACTACTCATTTTGGCAGCCCTACATGTTCTTTTGGCCTTTGAAAGCATCATCAGGAATCCAAAGGATTTCCTCTCTCATTTTATTGAGAGTTAGAAGACACAGGAATGTTAGGAGAAATGACAGATGAGATGACATGAATTTGTATTGCTCCAAATGAGCGACATCACACTATGTGTCAGAGCACATGCACTATCCAAAAGGCTAGAGTTCAGATGAACGAAAGCTTTTTAATAGTACTATTTAGCCTACACTACACAATAGGTGTGTTTACATGCACTAATTGGAATTAATACAATCTAATTTCAGATTCTGAACGTTCCGTTTATATGAACCCTAAACATTGCAATCTGATTCACATATTCGTTTACATGTGCATAATGCATTACAATATACGTAAAGTTTAAGTAAACATTGCAGCACTGCACATGTATGGTATTTTTAAATCAGATTGACAAAATACCCGGATTCAAGTGTTGACATGCTTAATTTTGCCTTGTTTATCAGATTATTTCAGGTCTACACCACCCCTTCCAATCCAACCGAAATCGATTGAGGTGTTTACATGGAGAATTTTCATTCTGATTGAGCCATCAGTCAGTTTATAAATCGTGCATGTAAGCATAGCTATTGGCATTGAGGCGTGTAGTTTCACCTGTGTTTGAGCTGCCAGGTGTTTAGCAGTTTTACTGGAGTCAGCACTTTTAGCTGCACAAAGTGAAACTCTTTTGTTTTAGTGAGTTATCTTTAGTTCTGTTCCAAAACATTATGTGCTGCCTCGTTGCTTCCTGCCTACAAAGACAGCTGCCTTCTGAGGGGACATTCACACAGAATGTGTTTTTCTATGTAAACTTGATGCACATGTCGTGCCATTCTAAAATCGAAGAAGTTCTTTTAACTTTTAAAAAACTTGGCTCTAGACTTTTTTTATTCCACTGCCCCGTGTCTCACGTTTTTAAATGCAAAACGTATTCTGTGTGAATGCCCTTTATGGCAGCTTCCTAACGGTCATGAAACCTCATAAATAATCAATTTAGAGCATCGACTCACAATGATAGCACTCTGCATAGGAGACTCGACTTTCAACTGACTTCAATAGAGGTCACCTAAATAATAATCAATGAATCAATTTTTTAATCACACTGATCTATTATTCACAATACGTCGTCCCCTTGGAATTAGGAGTTATTCACATATTCTTATTCTGTGACAGTGATAGATTTTTTAATGTTGTGTACATTTTGGGACTTTTTTTTAAAAACAAAAAGGTTCTATCTACACAGTCGAATGGAATGTAAAGCTCAATATCTTTGAAGCTCAATATCTCAAAACTACTCGGAATGCAGATAGAACGTTATGATTCCAAGGGGACGACTTTTCAGGGTTGAATGAAATATGCTTAGGTAACACTTTATTTTAATGACTGTGTTACATGTATTTACTAGAGGAGTATCAGTAAATTATGCATAATTACAAGAAACTAACCTTAAACCAAACTCTGTAGTAAGTACATGTTATTAAGTAATACTAATTGTATAATTACTCTGTAACAAACACCTTAAAATAAAGTGTCTTTATTTTAAGGGTAAATCTTTCTAATTTTTCTCTTGCCTCATCTTCCATCTTCTGTTTATTTTTTTTACTGAACTCATTCTGGGATTTCCTTCTCCACAAAAAGCGTGCATTTGATGCCTTAAATCCTGCCTCTCTAGACAACTCACTAGGTTTTGGAACAGACCAGCTGTCTACGACAAACAGTTTCAAATGTATTTTATATGTTCGTTCATCAGACATCCAAATGTCTGGTATTTTATTACAGAAGCACATTCTGTACTAATTTGAAAATGCCTTGTGTAGCCTTGAGAGCAATAAATGTAAATATGTGAAATTCAGCTTCTCTCGCTGTAGTACATTTAAGTTTGTTTTTGTATATCTATGCCCTGGTTTTACATGTATATTCATGCATTTGGCAGATGTTTTTATCTAAAGTGACTTACATTGCATTTGAGGTATACATTTTATCAAACCTTAGTGTTGCTAGCACCATGTTATTTTGTTTGAACTACAGGAGTGCTCAAACAGTATGTTTTTGTTCTTAGGATATAAAATAACACACCTCAACTCTCCAACCATTAATATGACTGTATTGTATCTCCACATATTAAATGTGTGGCTTTATACATTTTCACTAATGATGCTCCGATCAGGATTTTTGCAGCCGATACCGATGACACGATGACAATTCTTGTCATGGTGATTGGCCGATACCGATGCCGATTCTGATGCTTCAAGCTTTATATAGACGGTTTCATCAGGCGTACGCGCCTGGCCCAAAGTTAACTTCTGGTCTGTGTTTGTTTATCAGTCTGGCTATGGCGCCGGTGTTCTGACAAATAATGCTACCTATCAGATTATGCTACCAACACTGTGTTTATCCTACTGTAAGGGTAGGTTTAGGGTTGGGGTAGGTGTACATGTTAATAAAGCCTCACACCTTATTAATATCATGATGGAAGCAAAATCTGATAGGTAGCACTTTTCGCTATAGAATTATGCTACCATCTGTTTAATGGGAGGTAGCAAAATCTGACAGGGTAGCACAAATCAGAACACCGACTACAAACGCAGTTAAAGTTAAGGTGATGAGTAGGCTGAAGTTGGGCTCAGGTGGTTGTGCTGTGGGATGTGTTTCCAATACATTTATTTATTTGTGGCGCTCGCCACAATATCAAAACTGACGGATTTTCCGAAAGGCTTCGTTGAATAAACATGAGCACGTACTGCACGTTAAAAAATCAAAACGAGGTGCGGGTGTTTTTATATCACTGTATTTCTGAAGGAAGACTAGCTTTAGAACATTTTCGATGTCATTTTCATTTCATCTTTCATGTAATATGCCTGATAAAGCAGCGTTTGTGAGCTCAGCACTGCTTTGTGTACAGCCATTACCGGGGAAACCTCTGTTTCTCCCGCTCTAAAGAACCTCCTGCTGGCAGAGAATTAATTTGCATTTTCAGTAAGTCCGTCTGATTTAGGCAGCAAACTTATTTTGCTTTTCCTATATTCTGATTATTTGCGGGTGGGATGGATAAAATAAATCATAAATGATGCAAATATTAACAAAAATGTTTTTGGAAGTTGCAGTGACAGAAACGGTGACATTCCAGATAAAGTTTGAAAGGAGTAAAGCCTGTGTTAATGCTATTGAGTAGGCTAATATGGCCGAAGAAGTTATTTTGTTTTATAAATAAATGTTAATGTAAGAGCAGCCCACGATCAGTGTGTTATGTTACCGTTATCCCTTACGGCTCTGACGAGGTTTTGTTCTGTCCTCCTGACACCCCACAAAAGACTATTTTTAGCCAAGCAGAGTCGCGTCAGAAACGTGCCGCAGCTGGCTGATAAACACAAGCACTGACTAGAGGGGCCGCGATCAGCTCAGGTTCCCGTGGAGCCGTAACGCGCCGCAGACGTGTGCAGTGAGGTGCAGATCAGCTCTAACGTCACTGAATCTGCTGTTAAAAATGAACCATCCATTCATCATATCATCATGCAAAACATACAGGACAAATAACGAATTTCTCATTGTTTCTCGAAACGTCAGAGCATTTCCACACTGGCGATGACATGACTGCGGCGCCAAATCATTTATGTCCCCACACATCATGTACGTCGTCACGCGTTGACGTCATCAAATTGCGATCGGTTCGTGAGATCGGCCAAGTTAGTGAGTACCGATCGAGTCATAAAATGTGATTATCGGCCGATACCGATCTCCGGCCAATCGATCGGAGCATCCCTAATTTTCACCATCCTTCACTCCATTTTGTCCACAACACCTTTGCCCTAATACTGCATTCCATACAAAGCCTCTCCATCTTGATAATGGTTTCCATGGCACTGTGCTCGTACATTCTCATCATGAGGATCAGATGGCAAGGTAGATGTATAGACTGCTGTCACCGTACAGAAGGAGACCAGGGACGGAGAGGTAAAGTAAACAGTGAGCTTTATTGAACAGGTGCTGGGAGAGAGAGAGAGAGAGATATGGAGAGCCAATGGGTTAGAGCAACAGTCTGAGGAATGTAAGGGGTCGGGGTCGGGGTCGGGCTCACGTGATGACGGGTTCCTTTGTGGACCGGGCTGAAGAGGATGGCATAGAGACAGGCCGGTATCAGGATGGCATCTGGGTTCAGTGAGTCAGCTAAGGAGTAGCGTAGTGAACTGTTGATCGGACGGTGAGTGACTGAAAGGTGCGTGCTTTTGAAGGTGGCTTGATTTGTGACGGCAGGTGCAGGTGATCAGAATCCAGGTGAGTAAGATCTGGTGAGATTGGTGATTGTGACTGTGAACTGGTGTGAGCCGAGGAGGATTCTGGGATATGGTGACAGATGACAGATACTCCCTGACAACTGCCTAATCGATAAGCTGCTGGCAAGCATACTCATAGACAGTTTTTTTTACTCAATTTCTCTTTGCAATTTCCATTTTTTCCAAGCAATATTTATGGTGATATCAGAAATGATCAGTCACAGCTTTGTCGTGGGAGCTTGCATGGAAACTCGCTTCTTGTTTATTGCTTGTTTTATTTTATACAGAACAATCTAGTGAAGAGATTGTCTGTTTTGGCCCAGCATGAATTAATGCCACATTGATAATCCTTTTGGCTAAAAAAATTAAAATGTCCCTGAGTGCTTAAGGGAGAAGTCCCCAGTGACTGATACTGCAGTTAGTGCTTTATTTACATGGGCATAGAATAAATCGCTTGTACAGAGATGTGCAGTAATATTCTGCACTGCAGCAAAACCCATCCAACTATTGACCGAATTCACTCATTTGATGCCTGAGGTGGAGCTTAAAGTAAGGGAACCATAGACAAAACAGGACAGAAACTTGGACAATTTATGGTCTTTTGTGTTTAGGATGAGAACAGAATGATCAGTTGAATGTTTTTAGTCAAATTTTTCTTCAGTAGTCTGACTCTGTGGGCTAAATGGGTCAGTGGAATACCTCCTTAACATCACACTGACACTCATGTAAACCCACTGCTTAGTCATTCCTGTCTCTAGAACCAAATAAATATGAATAAAAGATGTCCACCCATCTCACCATTTGCTCATAATATGCTCCATTGTTTGCACTGCAGCTCCAAGCAAATAAAACAAGGAGTCACAACTTATTGAGTACAATAGTTTTCTCTTTAATAATTCTTGACTTTTTATTTTCTATTTTTCTATTCTTTTGTCATTTTGGGTACCATTTTGTGTAGTTTTAACTCCAAGCAGAGATTACAATAGTATTAAGAAATATCATTGCTTTTTATTGATGGCTCTGAAAACAATGAGTATATTTGCCTACACAAAAGACCACATGCTAACAGATCACCATACAAATGTGATTATGATTTTAAAGCTTTTTTTTTCTTTTTCCCAAACCATTTTTTTTAAACTTTTTTTGTTATTGTGGGCATCTGCAGGTTTGGCACTTGTTTGCCTTTTTTTTTTTTTTTTTACACATTTATTTTCTGTGTATAATTAATTCATGCATTATAGTGCCTGCATAGAGTAGTCATGGGAACAGCGATAAATCGCTCTAGTGACCTATTTTATGGCAGACCTGATCTGCAACCATTGATTTGTGGCCAGATGGGAAATCAGAGGATTTGCACCACATTTGGTTGCCTTGAAATTCCTGGTGCATGAGATGTATGGGATTGTACATTTTGATGTTTTGGTGCAGAACAGATTTTAATTTTTCACAGCATTATGTTTTCAGGAGAAGACTGATCTGTTAAATCTGCTTCTTGTAATGTGAATTTACATTTTATTCATTTAGCAGATGCTTTTATCAAAATCAAAGTTCAAAACAATTTAATTATCCTCCTGGTGTTATTTCAATTGAATTAGAATTTAGCCTTGAAGAATGGTTATACTAATTACCTTATACAAATCGGTACAAAGCAAGATTACAGCATCGGCACTAACTTGAGTGGTGATAAAGTATAGCTTCCTTTTATAACACAGCAATAAATGTGTTAAGTTATATCAGGGAAATCACTTACTATTGTGGCTCTCTGGAATTCTTGATTCTAATTTGTCAGTTCTGTGGTCAATGAGTGGATTCAGTTGCTCACTTCCATTTGGACTGACACTTTACGCTGGTTTACTCCAAGAAAGATAACTACATTAGCATCCACACCAATGCACAATAATGTTATGTTTATTATTGTTACGGGGCAACAGGGACGAGAGGTGTGCGGATCCATATGCAAGACTTTTATTTAGAGGCGTGGTCATGAAACAGGCAAGGGTCAGACAACAACACTGGTACAACACAGGCAAGACAAAAGAGTATTCCTAGGGCAAGCGTGGGTCTTCGATCGGCAAACGTAATCCAGAGGGCGAGGCAAATGGGTAATCCAAAACATGCAATAATCCAGGCAAGGTGCAAAACAGTCCAAACGACAAGACGAGAGAAATCTAAGACATGCAGATAATCAGGTAACAGGTAATAAAAAGACAAGGCTAGACTAGACTAGACTAGGAACTATGAACTAGAAACTAGGGCAGAAAACTGTCTCCATAATGTAGCTATCATAGGGAAAGTGATAAGCGCTAAACAATACTCGGCAGTGAAAAAGAAGAAGTCCATGGTTTATGTAGGGTGTTTGATTGGTAGCAGCTGTGTGTGTAATCAGTGCAATGGATGATGGGAAATGTAGTCCGGGGTGACATGCAACAGTAGTGTGAGAGTCAATGTAATTGGAAGGCAACATCTGGTGGCGAGCAGACGGAAAACCACGGACCGGATTCGTGACAATTATAAGCACATGCTGCAATTATGTTGTCTGCTGCTTTAAATGCTCAAGCTCACGTTGGGTGGATTCTGATTGGCTCTCAATGTTTTTATCATTCATCAGCTAGAAAAAAACTTTCTGAAAGTGATTCCAACAATATCGTTCATCTTTGTCACTATTGTTGTGGTGTGGACTATTCTCATAGAGTTAGAACTATTATTAAAACTTTATTAAAGTTATTGTTATGGTTGTCCTTGGTTTGAAAGGGCCTGTAGCATCGTTGCAGCTTGCAGAACACATAAAGAGGAAGTCAAAGCACTTTTACAGGAATTGATTCAAAATTTTAAATAAATGTCAACATCTTACACTTAGCTTAATCACTTATGAGTGTTTGTCTGGAGGTTATGTCATTATCAGTCAGAAGAAGCGCTCTCTGTAGCAGTCTGTGATTACTGAACAGTGGCTGCTTAGTGTTAGTCAGCAGAATAATAGTGCTGCTGCTGTTGGCTCTGTGATTGTGCTGTGTGCCTGTCATTTGAGAATTGGCCCAGGCCGAGCTCAGCTGGATGGTTATACAAGTACATGGAACAGCTGAGGGAGAGACAGCATGCCGCATCTCGTGTCCTTGCGTTGAGGTCACCAGACGCACTCTCGGGCATGGACGAATTGTCTTCTTCATCGGCCTTCAGGGCTAACCAACCCCTCTGTCAACAAAAGCCACCCTACTCTGACTGGCACTGCTAATGCTAAAAATAAATATTTTTAGGAACAGCATTAGTAGAAGACCATTTTAGTTTTGGGTTTAGGTATTTGTGAAGGAAGGAAGACCTTGATTGATTTATTTACCTTTGTCTTCCTCATGTGACCTTATAGATCAACACGAATGTTGTTTGGGTAAACCTGTTTTATTTGGGGAATTCCAGGCTTTTGGAAAAGATTGCATATAGTTGGTTCTTCAAGTAGAAGTGTAGTTTGATGGGATGTCCTCTGGAAAAAATTTCCTTTGGAATTTTTTTTACATCTTTTCTCCACCCTGATCTGAAGACGACAGTTTACAGTTGGCCAGATGAGGGTCATGCAAGTGGATGACAGGAAAAAGTCATTCATTACGTAATTCGTTAAAGTTACTCTACTATTCAAAAGATTAGTGTCATTTGAAAGAAATGAATAAATTTATTCATCAAGATTTCATTAAATTAGATAAAAAATTATATTTCAAATGAATGTTCTTTTGAACGTACTATTCATCAAACAAACCTGAGAAATTGCATTAAAGTTTCTGCAAGAATATTAAGCAGCACAACTATTTTCAACATTGATAATAATAAGAAACATTTCTTGAGCACGAAATCAGCATAAGAATGATCAAGGATCATGTGACACTGAAGACTGAAGTAATGGCTGATGAAAATTCAGCTTTGCTATTACAGGAATCAATTACTTATTTCAAAGTATATTAATATATAAAGCAGTTATTTAAAATTGTAATAATATTTCACAATATTACTGTATGCTTGATCAAGTTAGTGTAGCCAATGTTTGGCAAAAACATGAAAACAACTTCTGAATGTTGCATGTTGGGATTTACAAAAAATTAACTTTATAAAAGTTTCTTTCATATACTTTCATATAAAAGGTCATCAGGTAAATAAATATTTAATGACATACGATCAAATTCTTAAAAATAAAAAGTAAAAAAAAAGACATCCATGTGCTTTCATTTTTCAATAATACAGTGGTTAGTTTTACAAAATTTGCTTAATTTAAATGTAAAAATACGTATCAACTGATATGTCTAGTATTGAGCGAAACTGCTAATTTACGAAATCTTTAATATGGGCTGGTAATGAATATGTCACGCAGTGCGACATCTGTCAGATTTCAGTTTTCTCCCTGTATTTTAAAAAACGTTGACCCCAGTGTTTCTTTTAGAGTCCCACGAGAGTTTCCACCTGGCTCTCTCTGTATGGTCTTTGTGTCAGTATGTTTACATGTGTGTGTCTGTGTTTTATTAATCAGACTTGGACAGAACATGGAATCCTCAGAACCAAAGGCATACCTAGCATTCTGCGTGAGTATCAGGGGCCCGTTGCCATGGATATGAACCAAAACAGACCATAATTTACACAATGGCCTGTTCTTTTTATTTTAGAGCCACTGATTAAAATCAGTGCCAGTGCTGAAGTGGTGCATGCCAGGCCTGTGGGTGTTCGGTGGCTTAGCGATCGGGGGGTTGACTTCGTGTAATGATTCCATTGCCTTTCTCCCAGTCATTTGCATCTTTTTATTCCAAAGTTATTGTAATAAAAACAAACAGAATAAAGTTGGATCACCCTGGGCCTGCAGTTCTGACTCATAAACCCCATGAATCTTTGGCCTGAGTTCTTTCCCTTGCCTCTCCACAGTCCCAGTCAAGTCTGCTGGCTTTGGCTTGGCAGCGAGAAGTAATTCCTTAAGGAGTTAATGTTTCTTGTGGCTGATAGCTGGTGCAGGTCTCTCCTGACCTAAATGTGCACATGGCAGTATGTTCAAGTCCTGGAAAAGTTTTCTAGTAAAAGACCTTTTTGGCAGGCTGTATAGAGAGTGTATTTTCTTGCTTGGCAGGCCTGTGTTGGTCTTCTCGATTGGCTATCTTGATAAAGTCCAATATCGAGCTGGTTGTTCGTAGTGTGAATCTAATGGATCGTGGTTGCTTTGAGCGGCAGTAAAAGTGTATTATAGCATGGTTTTTCCACAAGTATCTTGTTTCTGAGGGACCTACAGCTTTGAGATTTGTCTAGATGAGTGGTGTGTGGGGTTGGGTCGTTTCTTCAGTTTATTGTTTCCTTCTTTTTTGCCCCGGCCTAAAACATTATTTGAGGGGTTTTGAGATATTGACATGAAAGGTGGTTTCAATTTAGGCTGGGATTACTGAGCACTCCAGGAAGAGAGCCAAGGGCTCAGCAATGCCCATCGGTTGAGTGGGTGAACAGAAGGTCATGGTTTGTTGTGAGTATTGTACTAGTATTAGCACGTTACTGCAGTATATATCCTGTCATAAGTAGGCAAATTACTTAGTCATGGAAGGACAAAGTAGTACTTTATTGAGAGTGTCATATTGTTATGGTGCCAGTTGTTGCATTTGTTCTCAATAGGACACTTACTTTTCTGTCTGTATAATAACTATAGTGCTGTATTTCATTTTTGGTCTCTCTTCAGGATCCAGATGATGTTGAACTAACAGAAACACATCAAATTCAAGTAGCTGATTGACCATAAAGGAAATAGCTAGTTCACTCAAAAATGACATTTCTGGCACTGTTTACTCACCTTCATGTCGTTTTGTATGACTTTCCTTCCTAAATGGAACACAGACGGTGCATTTTTTTAAAGAATATCTGGTCAGCTCTTTTCAATTTGATGTAAGTGGAATTTTGGCTACTGTATATAAATCTGTACTTGTAAATTATCTTATTTTATGGATAATGTCAATTGTATAAAGCAGCACAATTTTACTTAAAGGGTTAGTTCACCCAAAAATGAAAATTAGCCCATAAATTACTCACCCTCAATGCATCCTAGGTGTATATGACTTTCTTCTTTCAGATGAATCCAGTCGGAGTTATATAAAAAAATGGTCTTTGATCTTTCAAACTGTTTAATGCCACTCAGTGGGTGTTGCATTGCTTCAGCCCAAAAGAAGGGAAATATAAAGTGCCCATCCATAAAAAAAAGTGTCTCACACGGCTCTGGGGGGTGAACAAAGGCCTCCTGTAGCGAATCGATGTGTTTTTGTAAGAAAAATATCCATATTCAAAACGTAATAATCACTGTAATCTAGCTTGCGCTAACAGTTGTACACAGAAGCAGCTCTGGGATATGAGGTCAGCGCTGCGCATGCGCCGGTGAGTCTCGTGAAAACCACCGTTTACAGGATCAAAGGAAGCAAAGCTTCCTTACTTTAGCAAAGGAAAACCAGTCTTCTCTTGGCTTATATTGAAAACCTCTTGACATTCTTCTTTACAAATCCTCGTTTTGTACTTCTAATAAGTGACCGTTGTTTTGTTTTGATCTCTCCCCTGCGCTTCCGCGTGCGTCACTTCTGAGCGGCACATGCGCAAAGCCGACCTGATACGTCATCCACCCGGAGCTGTTTCCGTTTACAACAGTGAACAGTCAATAGCAAATACTTCAACTAATAACAAAACAGTAGCTGATTCAGAAGTGCCAGATTGTCATAGCAAAGTCAGAATTACCTCCTCTCTTAGGTTCACGAAACGGTCGTCCATGAAATGCATTGCTGTTCTGTTGTAAGTCATCTTAAAGATTCCTAAATGCATCTACTTTCGGAAGGCCAAATAAAGTGCTTTTGCTTTCGCCTAGAAACACACAGCGTCTCCCTGACATGGCTGCTTCAACACTAACTGCGGTTACTGAAACCACACCTTCTTTCTTTGCGTGCACATTTGGGCGGCATTATGCTAATATTTCCACATAGTGAGGTAGATATGTGGGGGCGTGTTAGAACGAGCCGTTTTAGGGGGGCGGGGCAGAGTCTTAACTTTGATAAAGACTATCTCTTTGGCTTTGAGACTTTAGACTTTGCAACTTCAGGGATCTTATCTATGCACAATTAGCTTGTAACACTCCAAAGAGAAAGGAAAACTTGAAATCGCATCATATGACCCCTTTAAATATGGATATATTTCTTACACAATTGCGTCACTTCACTTCAGAAGGCCACGTGGAGTACTTGTAATGATGGATGGACGCAATTTTTGCGCAACTCTCGACCACCATTAACTGCCATTATAAAGCTTGGAAAAGACAGGATAATTTTAATATAACTCCGATTGTACTCATTTGATAGAAGAAAGTCATATACACCTAGGATGGCTTAAATCATGGGGTAATTTTCAATAGTTGTGTGAACTATCCCTTTAAATTAATCAAAAAAAATGTTACAATTTTTTTTTTTTTTTTTATCAAATAAATGCCGTTCTTTTTAACTTTTCATCTTTTCTTATTTCTATTCATCAGGAATCCTGTAAAAAATGTATCCCGGTTTCCACAAAAATATTAAGCAGCACAACTCTTTTCAACATTGATAATAATAAGAAATGTTTAATAATAAGAATGATTTCTGAAGGATAATGTGACACTGAAGACTGGAGTAATGATGCAGAAAATTCAGCTTTGCTATCACAGAAATAAATTACATTTTAAAACATTAAAATAGAAAATAGATATTTTCAATTTTAGTAATATTTCACAATCTTGATTAAATAAATGCTGCCTTGGTCAGCAAAAGACTTCTTTAAAAAATGAAAAATGATCGCTATCAAATATCGACATTGCATGCTGCTAACACATGCAATGTTTAGTTAGACTTTGTGGAAACTGTTTGACAGTAGCCTTTTAAACGTTTGATTGTGGTGCTGCCTGCTAAGTGCATTACTGAAAATGATTTTCTGTTTGCTTTTACAAACGATATAATGGTTTGTAAATGCTTGTTTCCAATTACAGTGTTTCCCAAAGTTCCTTTAAATCCTGGTATATAGCTACAGGAAGTTGTAGCTCATAACAATTCAATAACAAGGGAAATGACCGGGGATAAAAAAAGCTCTGAAGAGTTTCGACCTGACGAGTCTGTGTCGCTCCGGACCACAGTGGGCAGTCCCATTTTGGTGTAACAATGTCCAAACATAGCTGCAAGAAAATGAGACAGTGGCCACAGAGGGAAATCATTTATCATATGAGCGGCTCAGAACTACTACTTTCATCACCACAGGTTCTTGATCAGTGTGCCACAGCTGTCCAAATGCTCATTATTTCTCTGCCTCAGCATGCCTTGTGTTCACTGTAGGAGGAGGTACATGAACACAATGAGTGGTTTATAGAAACAACTCATCTCTAAACATATAGCAGCACATCAGTCTACAGACTGGATTAGAAATGACTTGTTTCCTGTCAGGGTTTTCCTGTCAACTTAAATGAGCTGTTTTTGTCTTTTTTGAGGGGGTTCGCTATGGTACTGCTGCTGCAGGGTGTCTGCTAATTATCATTTGATATCAAACAAAAGCAAACGATATTAACTTAAACCAAAGCTAAAGTATTAAAGTGTATTTACTGATTAAATTATAAAAAGATTTTTTAAATTGTTTTGTGAAAGATGTGTCTTATGCTCAACAAGGTTTCATTTATTTAAACAAAAATTCAGTAAAAATATAATAATATTGTGATCATTTAAAACAATTTAAAATAACGTTAATTAAAGTTAATTATTTCTATTGAAATGTAATGAATTCTTGTGATTGCAAAGCTACAGCAGCCACTACTCTGGTATGATCCTACAGAAGCAATTCTAATATGCTGATTTGCTGCTCAAGAAAACATTTTTTTCCAAGGATTTTTTGATGAATAGAAAGTTTATTTAGAAAAATAAAAAACAAAAATAGAAACAGCATTTATTTGAAATAGAAACTTCTAAAACATCTTTACTGTCACTTTCAATTGAATGAATCAATTAAATATGTACTTGCTAAATAGCAGTATTATTATTATTATTATATTTTTTCTTAAATCTTACTGATTTCAGGTAAGAGTAGCATACATCTATCACTCATGACTAATGATTATTTTAAATACTTCACAGTTCATGATAAAGTATGTAAATGCGTTCATTTGGTAGTAAATTGATATGTACAGTATCAATATTCAACAAGGCCTTTGAAAATGTTGAAGACTCCTTTCCCATCATTTTCAGAGAGCTGATGTGAATGTTGAGGGATTTGCTTTGAAAATTGTGACCTTAAGCTCTCTCTTTCTCATTAATCACCATTGCAGGGCTTCTTTAAAGACACCACTGAATATTTGTGGGTATGTTTGGGTGTGTGTGTGTTTGGGTGGGGTGTGTTTGTGTTGGTAGCTGTGGCTGTTAGGACACATCTGTTAGCTACCAGCTGAAACAGAGCACATGTATGGATTATGAATGGCAAAGCCTGTTGTTCATGTTCAATGAATGCACTGAATCTGCTTTCCATGACTAACAAATTCAATTAGTAAAATACATTGTTTTGCCAAAAGTGTTTTCTGTCAGAAAAGTCAGTTTGCCTATATTCCGTAAACTTGCATCATTTTCCTTTCATCCAGAGAGACGCACATGTGATACAATCAAGGAGGGAGGAGGGACACAAGCTCAAAGCATGTAAAAGAGTAAAGCAAAGAATTCACATTTCCCAGTAGTTCATATATGGTTCCTTTCTTTTAAAGACAGAAACAAATAGGTAAAAGGTCACTGGGCTGCTTGGAGGAAACCGGATTCATTGACATCCTGTTGTTTACTGTTATTTATCAAAATATTTTAAGAGATTTCCATGAGCTGAGACACTCAACTGTGTTCACTACGCTCTCAGTTTCACAGCGGTTTTGATTTTTGAAATGATATCCACACTGTGACAATGAAGGTCGGTCGAGGGGTTCTCCCCGTCCATGTGCTGCCGCGGTTGCTAGGAAACTACATGTCAAGGGTCTGTCACTGGTATGTTGACTTGTGTACCTATTATCCATCAAATTTAGCCACTCCAGGCTGTCTTTTCTGAGGAGATCTTGCCTAATGTTGATTCAGTTTATTAGTTAGCTGAATTACTTTTAATCAGTATCACGTTTAATGTTTAAATATGCAATTCTCAAGGGTCAGGGGTAAAAGCTGCTATTCTGTTCCTCTAGTTCTAAATTTGGTCTCAGGGAATATCTGACATTTTCCCCACCTGTTGGCCCAAATGAGTATTGGAAATGCCTCTAAGCCTCTGCATCTCCTGTGTTGTTATGGTTACATTGTGATTATGAGATTCCCAATGTTTAGTTTTGCCCCTTGAGGTGTGGCCGGTGATGCAGTTCCTCTGGAATTCAAGATCATGAATCATAAATGAATCACAGACCTTTTTTAGCTGTGTTTTATAACCATCCTCTTCTCTTCTCTTCTCTTTTTGCCTGGCTCTCCAGGCTTTGGACCAGGACCGAACAGCTTTACAAAAGGTCAAGAAATCCGTCAAAGCAATCTACAACTCGGGTCAAGGTGAGTTTTGACCCAGCTCTGGAAATATTAAAATATGATTCAAAATTTCCAGTTACTTTTTGATAAAATGTGTGGCTGTAATAAAAAAAAAGAAGTGATTTTCAACTTGTTTAATTGACGAATTCCTGTTGAAGTACTACTCTAACCAACAATCCTGAAGTGAGAAGTCACGGTTACCATGGAAACGTGAATTGCCATAGCACTTACTTTTCGCAGGCTCCTTGCTACCGTCTCTTCCCCCATTCCATAGGGAAACTCAAATGCTTACATGCCCTCTAGGGTATATCAGCATGAAATCCTCCAGACCATCTAATGAGTGTGACATTGTGGTTTTTGGCTCATCCAGTCCCTTCTCTGCCTTTTATCAGCTTGTAACTCAATGTCATTCCTCTCCTACTGGCCGAGCACACAGTCCAGATGCCAAATATCAGAGGATGTTTGATCAAGGCTTCATAATACCTAATATTTACACTCAGGCATCTCTGGTGGTTCTGAAATTGACAAAGACATTGACATATGCAAGGTTGGGATCAAGGTTGGAGATTGAGAACCAAACAGTGTGTGGATATAAGTATATTTAGCACTCTAAAACAGGACAGACAAATGTGTTCTGCTGCTGTGTGTCCTAAAGATGGGTCACATTAGACGACTAGACTATACAATTATTTAAAAAACTACAAAAGATACAAACATCATTGAGTCTTGTGCTGTTTGATCAGCAACCTTGTTATGAATTTATTCAAATTAAAGGGTCAACCTTTTAACACACAAAAGTCTTAAGAACTGCATTTGACTGTGGTCAAAAGCAACCTAATTATACAGGGCCTCCAGTCAAGTAATGAATAAAAACTTCCAGAAATTATGATTATGATGATGATTATTATTTATAGCAGCAATGCTAAAATAGTACTATTTTTTTGTATGTGTATATATATATATATATATATATATATATACTGTCCAGTCTTTTGAGGGGAATTGCATGCATTTGGGAGAGATCGATAAGCTCATTATAAAGATATGTGCACTTTTTAATGCTCTGAGATTCCCTCAGGTTGTTCCTCTGAGTCCAGAAACCTTCCCAGCTGGTCATTTATAGAAGGTGACAGTCCACTATTTCTGTGTACCAGATCTCTTAGCTCTGCTAAACAAGACAAATGTACCTTTTGCACACGTTGCCATTATATGAACGTAGATTCTGATTGCTATACTGATAGAACATGACTGGGTCAACATGTGGCAATTTAAAGTGATCTGATATGTACACCTTCCTCTTGTGAGCTGCAGTGCTTGATCGGATTGATTGGCTGACCTCTGTCTGACCTCAGTAATCCTTGGAGAGCACTCGTCCTCTAAACCTCTTCAGCAATGCAGAGACATCCCTATCATGATTCAGCCAATGCCAGCAGAATGTCTCTTTTTGGGTTTGTGAATGAAATCACACCAGCTCCAGCTGAATGCAGCCGCCCTTGACGCACATCACTCTGCTCACTGATGTCTTCCTGAAGTGTAGAGTGTCTCGTGTTGTGCTATTAAGTGTAGAGCATTACTGTGGGCGGCAGACAGAGGATGTAAACCGGCTCCCGCTGTGTTATTGACTCTTTGCTGTGTGCGTTGCAGGTGGCCTCTGTGTCACGATCCTGTTTACACTCTAATCGACTCCTGATGATTCATACCTGAGCTGTTGACACTTGGCATGAGGCTTTTATTCTCTGTTGAATTGCAGAGGTCTGCTCATGTCACTTTGCTTACAGTCTTGTTTAGATCTGTCTACAACCTTTTAATCCATCTGTGACATGCACGATCTGCTTATCTTCAGAAGTCTCGACAGTTAAATGAATTTATGTTTGCAATGATTTAATTTTTTTAATCTAATGGATTATATTAGTATTACTATAAGTATTAGTGTTTAGTGTATATAATTATGTAATTAATGTCTATTTAATGTAAAACTGTAGGTAATTAATGAACGGTGCTATACAAATAATAATAAATATTATTATTAGTCGTAGAATTATATATTATCATTTATAATTCTAATGTATGTAATTTATGGATAAATAAAAAATTAAATTACTATTAATAATAATAATTTGTATTAGTATTTATTTTGGATTTAATGTATATATGAAAGGTTATATATAGCTCAAATGAAAATAATAATAATAATTACAATTTTATAGCACCTTTCATACATAAAATGCAGCTCAAAGTTGCAAAGTGCTTCACTGATCAGAAAATAAAAACAGAAAAGGAAACATTTTACACAATAACACTTCCATTTGTGTTATTTCATAGTTTTGATGACTTCTCTATTATTCTAAAATAGTAATATAAAATAGTATGTCTGTCCAATTTTTTTGAGTGGAAGACTGTGCATTTGGAAGAAATTGATAAACTCCTAAGAATAAGACATCGATCGTAAGACACAAGATTGTAACAAAGACATAAACAGTATAAACAGACATAAATTAGCTCAAATATCTACAGTGCCCTCCACTAATACTGGCACCCTTGGTAAACATGAGCACAGGTGGCTGTGAAAATAAATCTGCATCTTTTATCCTTTTGATCTTTCATTCAAAAAATTCACAAAATTCTAACTTACCATTGAAATAAAACAATGGAAAGTGGGGGAAATAAATAAATGAAATAAATGTTTTTCTCTAGTTCACGTTGGTCACAATTATTGGGACCCAATTATTGCAACGTCCTTTACCCAAGGTAACAGCTCTGAGTTTTCTCCTATAATGCCTGATGAGTTTGGAGAACACCTGACGAGATCAGAGACCATTCCTTCATGCAGAATCTCTCCAGATCTCCAGTTCCTTCAGATTCACAGCTTCATGTTGGTCCTAGTTGATAAATGTACAGGGGAATTGAGGAATTCTCTTTATTTCCTTCACATTTTATGCTATTTAAATAGGTGTGTTTGACTTGAAGCGGTCAAGCAGACCGATTGCTGTATGACATCAATGTACCGTGAGAGCGATTAGAGAGCAGATGCTCCATAAGCTTTTGAACTGCTCTCATGGTACTTTGATGTCACCAATCAGTCAAGTCAAACACACCTTTTAACTTTGGAAATTGACACCATTTTGACATGACATGACTCAACCCACTAGGGTCATTTTTTAATTAGTCTTATGATTTTCATGTTAATCAATGTTATAAATTCTTGAAGTTGAAAGTGTGTTCTTTTTCTTTCTATTTACTGACTCCTATTTCATCTTAATATGCAGGCAGGTATCCATTCATAGGCTGATACAGCCTAAAAAATGTCAAATGTCTGCTGTGGGATTGATGGAGTGTTCAGGCAATGTGTTTGAAAACATCATTGAAGTCATTATTTTTGCAATTCCGTTGGTGATTGGTGCATAAATTACACACTCACCTTTAAATAAAGTATATTCCAGTCCTATAATAATATGAATGGTTTGTTCTTATTCTCTACAGAGCATGTGCAGAATGAGGAGAATTATGGGCAGTCACTGGACAAGTTTGGCAGCAACTTCATCAGCAGAGATAACTCTGATCTTGGGACAGCCTACATCAAGTTCTCTGGCCTTATCAAGGAATTGGCCGCTCTCCTCAAGAACCTGGTGAGGGATAGTGGAGTTTTTATTTTGTTTTATTCTGTATTATTTTCTTAGTCTTTATTTTATTTTAACTTATTTTATTTCAAGATGTATGATCTCTCGACTGATTCTCCTCCTCAGCTCCAGAGTCTCAGCCACAATGTCATCTTCACCCTGGACTCTCTGCTCAAAGGAGATCTGAAGGGAGTGAAGGGGGTAAGATTTACATCCCTGTCTCTGGACTAAACTAATTGGAAAGGCCCCCTCTTAGGAACACCCTGATTTACTGCTCCATACCTGCCTTAAATGAATCCCTTTGGACCAAAAAACGCACACTGTAAATCTGGTTGGAGTTAAATTACAGGGTTCGTCATGCCACTGTCCTCTATGAAGCACAGTGCTGAAAGAATGGCCACTGTTAATGCTAGTAAACAGTGTGGGAGCGTTTAAAGCCCTCTGACTCAGTCGGTTTGAAGTGTTTACTGGTTGACTGGGGTAAAGAGCTCAGGCGTCAGACCGACCACTCCTGTCAGCTGCTTGTTGATGTCTCAGGCTTGAAGGCAAACATGTAGTGATTGTGAAAATGACTTACACTAAGTGTAGGGCTGCCTCACACTGAACGGTTTTGGAAAGGCTGTCTGATTGTTTTCACTTTAGCATGACCCAGGCTGAGAGCCTCTGCAGCATCAGCTGAATTTCTGAGTGGAAGTGATGAGGCTTCACTTTTTTTGCTCAGTAGACGGAGGATACATACCTGCCAGCCCCCATTCTTTCTCTCTCATTCTCTTATCTCGCTCATACTTTGTCTCTCTCTTTCTTTCACCCTCTTACTCAGCGGAAACGAAACCGTTCTCTAAAGCCCTTATTGACAGATGCAGAGGCAGTTGAAGGGTATAAATGCAGTCCCTGGAGGACATTATCAGCTCTCTCTCTCAAATCTTTCCTGTACTGGAACAGATGCCTCATAAACCATTAAAAAGCACCTACACCAATGTTCCTTTATGTGTAACCAGGACTCACTCAGAGAGTGAGTATGAGGAAATGGAGACAAAACACAAAATTACTGCAGAACTCAATATAGTGGATATAGTGCTACACACACACACACACGTTTATATGTGAGTGTGTGTGTGTATGTATATAGCAAATGTTTGATCTATTTTCTTTTTACTTTTGTTAGAATAGTAAATAATATAATTTTTTTTAGATCTGTCAGAAGAATTAATCCAAAATAACTTGGATACACTCAAAATTAAAATCTGTCATTTTAAATGCAGATTATAATCTCCAGTACAGAAAAGTGGATATTTATTTTGAGATTTGCTACAATTATTATTAATTAACTATTAGAGCTGATTGCCATTCATTATTCTCTACATGTAGCGCGATCTGAACCCTAAACACGTTTTGTCAAAAAAGCTGGGGCAAGTTCAAGCTCAAACCGGTGTGCACCGTTTTGCTACGATTTCCGAGTTGAACGACATGTTTCCTGGAAACGGTGTGCAACGGTGTGCAACGGGGTTGGAGATACGTTTTCTCTTGTTTGGTGGGTGTATCAAAAATGTCAGCCTAATCATTAGGAGCATGTATACAAACCACGCGGTATTAAAGAGGCAGTTTGCACAATGTAATTAACATCCAAATTAATTCACAAGAGCAAGTATATTGTTTGCACATGTTTATTTACATTAAAGTCAAAATAACTGAAATAATAAGAGCACATGTATAGATCTGGAACTTCTTTAAGTGTCTAAATAACATTTAGTAATTGCAATGTCTTCTGGTCCATATCCTTTCCTAAGGAAGGTGTGCTAGACACTGATTAATGTAACATAAAAATGCTATACATATTTATATATTTTGCTATTGCATTGTGGAGTGACACTTTCATAAACTTTTCTATACCCCTCTGATTATATAATGGTAAATATTACAATATCATAGCACAGCAACAGTGATCAGCAATAATGATAAGCCTAATACTCACAATAAAAATAATAAGGTCATATAGATCATAACACAGTCTCAGAGGTAAGAAGTGGATTATCCTTCACATGAAATGTTTGTCTTTTCATCCTGAAATGCGAGGCAAATGTTGGATCACAATAATTAGGAACCACAGTTTCCACAAATCCCTTCACTCAAATTCGGCAAGGGCAGTGACTGTAACATCGAACGTATTTTGCAGTATTAAACACGTATTTATACCGATTTCATCAGGCTCCGAAAGTTCTTCAAAAAGAACACAAAGAATGGCCTTCTCAGCTGCCATAGTTGCAACTCATGCGTCATCAGAGCAGTGTTCAACGCACCACCGTTTCTGTTCAAAAAAACGTTTTGCACCGTTTTTGTCGGGGCTGAACGCGGCCCTGGTTTTGTCCACTTTCAAGGCATCGCGAGTTCACGTTTTACTGCAGAAGCCGACAAGCGCCCTTGTTGTTTTTGAACAGAAGCCGATAAGTCAATTTTAGCGAATCAGCGCGCTGTATTCAGGTCAGGTGACAAGACTACTTTCACTTTGAAAAGACGTGCTAGCTGAGAGAGAGGAGTTTAGCCAAAACTGACTAAAAGTGATCGAGGATGGATAATTTCGACGAACTTGATGAACCTGTGATATCTTCTTCAGGGCGAAAAAGGAAAATAAAAGCTGAAACGTTTTCACGGAACCTTGCAAAAGCAGCACGTTACAATGGTGAGGGAAAAGCTCTGTGTATTGCGTGTAATCACATCCATACAGTTTATGATCACAACAACAACAACGTTTGCCAGGCATCTACATTGTCATCTGAGGAGATTTCTAAGATTAAACGAGTGTTTTTTTAAACTCTAAAACATGAAATGTAGAGTTATCTGCTTTTGCCAAAAAACAACTGTTGGAGTTATCTGCTTTTGCTATAAAACAAACTTTTAATATGTAAAAAAAACATACTTTCAATGAACTTTAATTTTGTAAATTACCTGTATTTGTTTAAGTTATTATTACTTAATCAAAACAACCCAACTGCAGTTTGATTGATATTACTTGGAATGAGCAAAAAAAAAACTTTATTTCTGAAAAAAAATAATAAAAATGTAGTTATCGGTTTCTGCAAATGAACTCTTCATATATATATAAAATATATAAAATTCAATATATTTCATATTTTTTTAAATCTAAATTTAGTGTGCGTTCAGTTTCTACATTTGAAAAATTTGCTTTCAGCTTCATTTGATGTGTAAAACAGCATAATAGATGGGAACGCTTAAAAATAGGAACATGAATGACAAACTACATAAAAGTGCAGAACAGCACTGAGGGAGACCTGTCACGTCTTTTTGTGCTCTGACTTATATGTATTCAGAAGCATAAACTGCCGTAAGCTTCTGGATTCTGCTTTAGCAGTATGAATATATTCATGCTGTAAACAAATTTATGCTTATGCCCTTTCTAAAAGAAGCCAGCAAGCTGATCCACCTCAGGTAAAGTAACACACTCCAAAAGGACTCAGCCAAAACATCCGTGTATGTTTCATGATCAATTATAATTTAAGTAGATAAACATTTGGGTAGTAGCAAAGTGCATATCGTCATTAAGTCCAGAGAGAATAGGTTTCTGAGAGTGGGAAAATCTGATAAAGCTTCTTGCTTTACTACAGTGCATATCAGTCACTACTATACATTAGTGCAGTGCGTTTCAGTGTAGTGATCAAATCTCTTAAAATTTGGATGATTTCTTTGATGCTTTATATTGTATAATAATGTGTTCAGTTTATCAACTGTGAAAAATGGTCTATAACGCTGCACAGTAAACCTAATTGCTTACTGCACTATTTATTTTATTTCCCCCAACACAGGATCTTAAAAAGCCTTTCGACAAGGCCTGGAAAGACTACGAGACCAAGTTGTAAGTATCATTATCATGTGTTTATATTCTTTTGTCTTAGTATACAAAACGTTGTTTAATGTAATGTAGTGATATACATTAATTTTATGGCTATGCTCAGACACAACAATATATCATTATCATAGAGAAAGTGCCACATGCGGTAACCTCTAGCTGAACTTAAGCTTGTTGTTTCTCTGTCCTCTTCTGTTTCTTGCCTTTTCATTGTAGCACAAAGATTGAGAAGGAGAAGAGGGAACATGCCAAGCAGCACGGCATGATCCGTACAGAGATCACCGGCGCAGAGATCGCAGAAGAGATGGAGAAAGAGCGGAGGATCTTTCAGCTGCAGATGTGTGAGGTGTGTGGGCTTGTGAAAATTAAAACTTTCGGTCTCTTTATTCCTCATTTCCCCCCAAGAAAAGTTAGCAAGTTTTGATTGTTCAGCAACTTCAGCTTGTCTCTTGTTCTCTTCTGCCATGATATCTTCTCTAGGAGAGATGAGGAGATTTTCAAATGCGTTCATATTTCACTCAGATGCTCTGGAGCAAGTTTTGAAGTGGCTGCTCGAGACATCATGGCATGGCAGTGTCTTAGCTCATGAATATTAATTAGACAGTTCTGACGTTGCTAGGTAACATTGCTGAACTATCCATTCACATAACCTGATTAATATTCATGAGTCAAACAACAGTAGGCTTTGTATATTCAGGTGCAGAATATGCAGCATAAGGGCCTTTTCGCACCGCGGGAACCTTTTCATAGTACCAGAACTAATTGTGGAACTACCCACTTTTCGGCGTGTTCGCACCGCCGGAACTGGGAGCGATTTTAGTATCGGACTGCCTTTTTCGAGAACCAAATTAGCTCCTACTCCGGAGCAGGGTCTAACCAGCACAACTGGTACTAATCGTGATGCAAGTAGACATTGATTGGCCAAACACGTATGAAAACGCCCTCACCCGCCATGATTTAAAACGCCGCGTAAACATACTGTAAGCATGTCAGTGTTCTTTGTTTCTGTTGTTGAACGCCGCGCACAAATGACGTCGCTGTCGACCGGTTTACGTCACTTCTTAGTACACACTCTCGGTGCGAATGCAACCCTTTAAATGGTACTGGGAAATAGTTCGTGCAAAATCGTCCCAGTACTTTAGTACCGTACGTTTAGTTCTGGAACTAAAGCGGTGCGAAAGGGCATATTGACATACCAGGATATCAGACCAGCTTTATGTTTAACATAATTTTACATGAGATGTTGCTGTTTTTGTACATATGTTTTATAAATTTTTTTATGTAGACATATATCTCCAAGATGAATTGATCTGGAGATCAGGTCTGCAGTAGAGCATTTGGTCATTTTCGAGATAGGAACAAAAACTATATCAACAATTTAATGCTGAACTACGAAGTGCAAACCATTTAATCATCAAACAAAATTGGTTCTAAGGCTCACTTCAATCAAATAAAACAGCTTTTAATGCAATTGGATTTCATAAGCAAAGCAATACACAGATAAACTTATAATAGAAGCAAAAAAGTATATATTATAATAACAGTTGATGCAGGCTAAAGTGGTCTCCTCTATTTTATATATCTGTTTTATACCAGATGTGTTAGGGTGGAGCATTTAAAGACAATTCTTTACTTTAACCACTTCAAAGCGTGTGTGTGTTTGTGTGTTTAGAAGCGTGCAGCGTCAATGTATTTTCATATTAACACACTAGTGTCTTTATTATCTATGGTTCCCAACAGTACCTGATCAAAGTGAACGAGATTAAGACCAAGAAGGGAGTGGATCTCCTGCAGAATCTCATCAAGTATTATCATGCACAGTGCAAGTGAGTGTCTTAGAATCCTGTTTTCTCGTCGTGTTACTGTAATTCCTAAGAATATTCTCCTAGATTAGTTAATTATCAGAATTTATGGTGTGAAGTGGAGATATATTATATTCAAAGAGTTTAAAATTGCACACAGTTATTAAATGTACACTACCATTCAAAGTTTTGGGGTTGGTAAGAGTTTTTTTTTTTTTTTTTTTTTACATAGAAATTAATATTTTTTTAAGTATTACTTTTATAAAGAAAGGACACACGAAATAGATCAAAAGTGACAGTAAAGGCATTTATAATGTTACAGAAGTTTTCAATTTCAATGTTGTTATTTTGAACTTTCTATTCATCAAAGATTCATGAAAATAAATAAAACAGTTGCTTTAAGATGAAATAATATTTCACTATATTACTGTTTTTGATCAAATAAATGCAGCCTTGATGAGCTTGTTTCAAAAACATAAAAAAAAAATCTTACTGGCCCCAAACTTTTCAACAGTAGCACATGTAGTGTTGAACAAATGCCTTGCAACCTTTCATTTGTTCTTCTTGTGGTTTCTCTCAGTTTTTTCCAGGACGGCTTGAAAACCGCTGACAAGTTGAAGCAGTATATCGAGAAATTAGCAGCTGATCTCTATAATGTTAGTTAATCTTTCATTTTATAATTATTTTTGCTGTTTTGTTTTGTTGTTAGTTCTGTTATTATTATGCAGCTCTGCTTGTGAGAACATTACAATTATATTATGTATGCTATCATGAGACAAGCATAATTAATATATGAGTCTATGAAATATGTGAAATATTATCTCATATTCAAAAGTATTGCTCAAAACAACTGTTCCTTCGAACAAGTGATAAAGGTTCTCCAGCAGTGCCTTCTCAAGAGAGTGTTTACTACTATGAAACATCTTCAAATTAGGTGTTTGTTTTATGTTGTTTATATCGCCCCATATTTTGACAGTCAATTTGTATTGTCAGATAAAACAGACCCAGGACGAAGAGAAAAAACAGCTCACAGCTCTCAGAGACCTCATTAAATCGTCTTTACAACTGGACCAGAAAGAGGTAGGTACATCACCAGAGGATATATCCTCTGCCTTTTATCCACAATGGCTTGATGATGCCTTTTTGTGTTTGATTTACTGATGACAGAGGGCAATTTTTCAGAATAGTGCCAATTCCTTCCATAAACGTCATGTAAAATCATCTGGATTTGCATGCTGTACTCAGCGTTAAAGATATGATTCAAGATGTGAATTTGCTTTTCATGTCTAGTTTGTCTCTGTGAGACATGTGAAGTAGGATTTCAGTGTTTGTGTGCAAGTGTACATGTTCTCATGAGAGAGAGGAAACATGGACGTGAGGGTCAGGCAGTGACAACACAAGCTCTTTTGTAGAGCCCAGCGTTTGATCTTTTATGTGTTTTGTTTGGAGTTGATGTCCATTTGAACCGGACGTCTCTGGTCTCGATTGAATAACAATGTTCTGCGTTGTATTATCCTCGAACGTGGCTGTGAATATTGCAACGTTAGGTTCGCTCTTATTTTTATTCTATGCACACTGCAAAAATAATAATCTGCATTTCTGACTCCTCTTTTTCCTTTTCACTGCCTTCCAACTGAAGTCTAGGAGAGTAAGTTCATAAAAGTAACATTCAATGTTGCCAGACTTTTTTTTCCCCCATTTGATTTCATTATATATATATACAGTATATGGTGTGTCCAAAAGTCTGGGAGCCCTACTGAAAATGTTGTTCATTTTCATTTAAATTTCATTTAGTTTTGCATTTTTGTAATTTAATGCAATAGAATTACACATACCCGTATTGTGGTTACATTTGGTGCTAGAATGAAATGTTAATTATTTTTTTCTCAATTTTACATTAAAATGTTTAAACATTCTTTGTTTGAAATCTAAAAACTTTAATCTTAGTTTTAATGAAAAATAAAAATCCCAGATTTTTAATGTAGTTTCAGACTTTTGATCTCACTGTTTTTTTTTTTCTTTTAAGAAAAAGTTTTATTTACTCAATCTATAATTGTGTCACACTTTTTATTTATTAGATTCTGAATGTTTTTGTGATGATGTGCAGGATTCTCAGAGCAAGCAGGGCGGTTACAGTATGCACCAGCTGCAGGGCAATAAGGAGTTTGGCAGTGAGAAGAAGGGCTATCTGTTTAAGAAGAGTGATGGGTGAGCTCACAGTTTGACGTGAAATGTAGTCTGATGTTGTTGTTGTTTTTAAATATTCTGTGTAGTGTCTCTTAATTGTGCCTAATGGAATTGGCTACACTGTAATTAATTGATTCAACATTAGCACACTGCTTTCTCAGGCTCTAAAGTCTCAAGACACTCAAATAAACACAGTATAAACATCAGGCTGGTACCATAGATTGGCACTCCCCTTAAATAAGATCTTTTTAAAGAAATAGAGGCACAAATTCCATGTTTTAAATTATTACATAATTTGCATGCTAAATTGTGCTAATTTGTTAGAAAAGATTTCAAGATTTTAGCTATCATATACTGTACACTACCATTCAAAAGTTTGGGCTCTGTAAGATTGATTTATTTTACAATTACGAGTTTCATTCAGCAAGGACACAGCATTGAACAAAAGAGAAAATAAAGACAATGTTACAAAATATTTCTATTTCAAATAACTGCTGTTTATTTGAAATAGAAATACACCATTTTCAACACTCATAATAATAATGTTTTCGACATTGATAAAAATATGAGATGTGGCTTGAGCATCAACAAATTAGAATATTTTTAAGAATATAGGACCATGTGACAAAACCACATTTTTATTCATCTGAAATAATTCCAACATTTCCCCTGCTTTTTTCCAATGATCAAAACATCTTAGAGATGCTAAGGAAGAATGTTATCATTTTCTTTCTCAGGATCCGTAAGGTGTGGCAGAGGAGGAAGTGCTCAGTGAAAAATGGCATTCTCACAATCTCCCATGCCACAGTGAGTACTACACTACTCAGAGTAATACTGCAAGATATGTGTTTGGTGGCTAGCTTACAGAATTTGCTGATATTTGCATTAAAAGGATGCTAGGTTTCAGTATAGTACTACTTGCCCTTTGACAGAAGGTAATATTTTTTTTTAAGCCTGATTTTTTAAATTATAGCTGTAGCTTTCAAACTGTTGTATATAAACAGTGAAGCAACACAGCTACCACAGTTTAATAATCTTAAGGCTTTTCGTTTCCTCATTATAGCACTCAAAACTCTCACTCGCTGTGTAAAGGTGAACATTGGGGGGGGTAGCGCTGCCCAGTTACCATAGAAACATGCACCCGGTGTGATCTGACTCATACACTAATGATATTAGCACGGACGAGACCCAGCATGCTCTGGGCCCCAGGTGGTCTATGAGTTTCCTTGTGTAATCTGCTGTAAGGACACTGTTGCTCAGCAGATGCCATGTGGAGCGAATGCATTTTGCTCTCCAGATTCTGTGGCAATGTGCTCATATTCCTGTCTGAAAGCTTTTTAATGTGAAGAACTTTTTTGCCATCACGTCTGTGTGTTTCATCAACATAAAAGTGCTCCTGCAGTGCTGGCATTTCTGTTTAGTCACCTATTTAATCACTATTTAGTCACCTTGGGTTTTACAAAATGAATTTTCTTATTATTATTAATTATTCAGAAACAGAACATTGAGTCATCATAGTTGTTGCATTAATATTGCACATGAATGTTTACTGAATTTATTGAATGTTAATACTGTGGGTCAGAAATTGTTGATCCTGTATTGAGTACTCAATTTAAAACCAATTACTTGTTATTTCTCATAAACGGTGAGAAATATTTTACATGTATCTGAAGTATGATTTCTCCAATACTGCTTAGATGTCATTCAAGATCTGTGCTGGCAGTCCAGTGTTTCATCACGGCTGTTATTGTTACTAATATGGAGCTGTAGCCATCTGTTTTATCACATTACATCCAGCTAATGCTTTTGTCCCAAGAGCGTTTTTGTAGTTTTTTTTTTTTTCAGCAAAACATTCTCGGATTCAAGTTAGATATACAGAAATATTTTGAGAATATGATTATTTCTTAAAGGTCTGTATACTTGAATATTGTTACAACGTGAGACTTGAAAAGTATTAATTTAAGGTACACTTAGAATATATAAAAATGTGCGATTAAGTTGCGATTAATCACGAGTTAACTCATGACAATCATGAGACTAATCGCGATTAAATATTTATTCAATTGACAGCCCTAATATATATATGTATGTATATATGTACAGGTGCATCTCAATAAATTAGAATGTCATGGAAAAGTTCATTTATTGACCAGCTTTTTGAAGATGCTGATTTCATTTTCCAGCAGGATTTGGCACCTGCACCCACTGCCAAAAGCACCAAAAGTTGGTTAAATGACCATGGTGGTGGTGTGCTGGACTGGCCAGCAAACTCACCAGACCTGAACCCCATAGAGAATCTATGGGGTATTGCCAAGAGGAAAATGAGAAACAAGAGACCAAAAAATGCAGATGAGCTGAAGGCCACTGTCAAAGAAACCTGGGCTTCCATACCACCTCAGCAGTGCCACAAACTGATCACCTCCATGCCACGCCGAATTGAGGCAGTAATTAAAGCAAAAGGAGCCCCTACCAAGTATTGAGTACATGTACAGTAAATGAACATACTTTCCAGAAGGCCAACAATTCACTAAAAATGGTTTTTTTATTGGTCTTATGAAGTATTCTAATTTGTTGAGATAGTGAATTGGTGGGTTTTTGTTAAATGTGAGCCAAAATCATCAATTAAAAGAACCAAAGACTTAAACTACTTCAGTCTGTGTGCATTGAATTTATTTAATACACAAGTTTCACAATTTGAGTTGAATTACTGAAATAAATGAACTTTTCCACAACATTCTAATTTATTGAGATGCACCTGTATATGTGTATATATATATTATTTTTTTTACTTACAATAATAGCTGAAATTCAAAAAATTTTAAATTCATAAACAGTTAAAAAGCAATGGCATGTTTATCTTATAACTAACTAATAGGGCTGCATGATTATGACAAAAATCATAATTGTCAATTGTTCCCTTGAAATTGTAATTGCGATTATTAATTACGATTATCACAATTTATATTTTATATTTTTATATGAAAATAAACAAGCTGAAAATACTCTTATACACTTTTATTGTTTTTCAATAGTATTAAGCCTCAGATGTCAACTATACATTGGATTGGTTTCTTCTTTAAATAAAAAAAGCAAAAATATTCATGGTATTATAATGTTATACTAAAACTATGCTAAAATTAAAACAATGGAAAAACCCTTAAGATAACCTGTAGAAGAAGAAAAAAACATGTTAAGCACGCAGAATAACATAAGTGGACTTTAAATGATTAATTGCCACTTTAAACGATTATGTAATTGTGGCATCCATAATTGTAATCGCGATTAGAAATTTTATTAATTGTGCAGCCTTACTAACTTCCAAGTCACTCTTCCTATTTTGACAGAGCCTCATGTTTGTTAGCCTGGTAAATGCCTTCACCTTGATGACATATTTGGCCTTACAGGGCAAGTGACAGGTCCATCGACTCTCAAATTGGCCCAGGGGCCATCAGGCTATCTTCATTGCTGAGCCCTGGCAGAGCTCTGTTATGTCTGTCTGTCTGCAGGTCATTCACTGTAATTATGCTCTGTCCAGTCCAACAGGCAGCCGGTGAGACTGAATCTGCTGACCTGCCAGGTTAAACCCAACGGAGAGGATAAGAAATGCTTTGACCTCATCTCCCGTGAGTGGCTACACACTTCCCCCACCAAACTTTTCAGTAGGGCTGGGTAAAAAATATTGATATCACGATATTAATCAATTCTCATTTTTACGGAACGATATCGATTCTTAAATCCCATGAATCGATTAGTCTAGCCTGTTTTCAGTTAATGAACGGAATGTTGTAGGGCACCTCCCATGCAATATATCGCAATAAGCATTATGCTTTAGTACTTTTAATATGAAACTAAGTCTCAGATTAAAAAAAACTGCAAATTGTATTTCAGTATTCAAACAATAAATGCCGTTTTTGTGCTGTTTAATGTGGAGTGACAGATCGCTGTAGCGCCTCAGTTGTTCAACAGACGCGGCAGCGTGAGGCGCACATGAACTGATCATCTCCTCCACATTAATACCAGCATCAGCACAAAATAAACATGACTAAACATCCGAAGGTAAGTTAAAAGAAAGTACAACTTTACAATCCATATCCTGTCTCATGTAATCGCTCAATCAGTGTTTTAGCCGCGCAAAGACGTCAATATAACGGCTTGTAAACAATGTCACGAAACGTCACATTTACCTCAGGAAAAAAAACATATTTGGTGGCCATAAACTCATTAGACAGATAGAAAATAAACTGTAGAGAGGGGCATTTTGCTAGATATATGCACCATATAACATATTCATTATAAATTTTACTGTTCTTCAATGTTTAATGTATGTTTGAATAAATCCATCAAGTTTTTATTTAAAAACGAATTGAAGTAGAAATATTATTATGTAATTGTAACTTTATAATTTAAAAACTTCATTAAGTGTAATTTTAACAAATCAGTCCATTTTAACCTTCAATATTATAGTAATGTAGTACCAACTGACTCTCATTTTAGTTGAGAGATTTTTTTTCCTTGAGAAAATTTGGCATGTACTGTACCTGATATATATCCAAAATAGTCGAATCGAATCGCAAGCTTGTGAATGAGAATCTAATCGAATCGTGAAATTTGTGTCAAAACCCAGCCCTACTTTTCAGAGTACTTTCATCCATACCAAGTGCTAGCAAGGCCTCTAGAAGTCCAACTCCATTACTCAGCCAGAGAGCACTAAGTGCAGGGTTCAGGGACTGAAGGGCAGTTATCATAATGCACTTCTTTCCCCTTATAATTTGTCTGCTTCTTTCCCCCTGCAGATAATCGAACATATCATTTCCAGGCAGAGGATGAACAGGAGTTTGTGATGTAAGTGTGAATGTGTGAGATCGAGAGCTGATACCATCTGTTATTTCTCTGTTCTCATGCTCATAAGTGAGAACAAGATGTGTGTGTATGAGTGCTTCTGCTTGTTAATGAGATTAATGTGTGTTTGTGTATATTTCATCCTTGGCTGGGCTATATGACTAAAAGTATGTGAAAATTGGGGTCAATAATTAAAAAAAAAATTGTTTTTTTTTAAGAAATACAGACTTTTATTCAGCAAGGATGCATTAAATTAATTAAAAATTAAAAAATCCTGAAAAAAGTAACACAATTTCCACAGAAATATTAGACAACTATTTTCAACTCTGATAATAATAAGAAATGTTTCTTGAGCAGGAAATTTGCATTTTAGAATCATTTCTTCAGTAATGGCTGCTGAAAATTCAGCTTTTTAAAAATTGTATTATATTTTTGATTAATTTAATTCATTCTTGCTGAATAAAAAAATGCATTTCTTAAAAAAAAAAAATCTTACTGACCCCAAACTTTTGAACAGTAGTGTATATATATGGAGCAGTATTTGCTATATATCAATATGTGCTGTTTAATGTGGAGTGACAGATCGCTGTAGCGCCTCAGTTGTTCAACAGACGCGGCAGCGTGAGGCGCACATGAACTGATCATCTCCTCCACATTAATACCAGCATCAGCACAAAATAAACATGACTAAACATCCGAAGGTAAGTTAAAAGAAAGTACAACTTTACAATCCATATCCTGTCTCATGTAATCGCTCAATCAGTGTTTTAGCCGCGCAAAGACGTCAATATAACGGCTTGTAAACAATGTCACGAAACGTCACATTTACCTCAGGAAAAAAAACATATTTGGTGGCCATAAACTCATTAGACAGATAGAAAATAAACTGTAGAGAGGGGCATTTTGCTAGATATATGCACCATATAACATATTCATTATAAATTTTACTGTTCTTCAATGTTTAATGTATGTTTGAATAAATCCATCAAGTTTTTATTTAAAAACGAATTGAAGTAGAAATATTATTATGTAATTGTAACTTTATAATTTAAAAACTTCATTAAGTGTAATTTTAACAAATCAGTCCATTTTAACCTTCAATATTATAGTAATGTAGTACCAACTGACTCTCATTTTAGTTGAGAGATTTTTTTTCCTTGAGAAAATTTGGCATGTACTGTACCTGATATATATCCAAAATAGTCGAATCGAATCGCAAGCTTGTGAATGAGAATCTAATCGAATCGTGAAATTTGTGTCAAAACCCAGCCCTACTTTTCAGAGTACTTTCATCCATACCAAGTGCTAGCAAGGCCTCTAGAAGTCCAACTCCATTACTCAGCCAGAGAGCACTAAGTGCAGGGTTCAGGGACTGAAGGGCAGTTATCATAATGCACTTCTTTCCCCTTATAATTTGTCTGCTTCTTTCCCCCTGCAGATAATCGAACATATCATTTCCAGGCAGAGGATGAACAGGAGTTTGTGATGTAAGTGTGAATGTGTGAGATCGAGAGCTGATACCATCTGTTATTTCTCTGTTCTCATGCTCATAAGTGAGAACAAGATGTGTGTGTATGAGTGCTTCTGCTTGTTAATGAGATTAATGTGTGTTTGTGTATATTTCATCCTTGGCTGGGCTATATGACTAAAAGTATGTGAAAATTGGGGTCAATAATTAAAAAAAAAATTGTTTTTTTTTAAGAAATACAGACTTTTATTCAGCAAGGATGCATTAAATTAATTAAAAATTAAAAAATCCTGAAAAAAGTAACACAATTTCCACAGAAATATTAGACAACTATTTTCAACTCTGATAATAATAAGAAATGTTTCTTGAGCAGGAAATTTGCATTTTAGAATCATTTCTTCAGTAATGGCTGCTGAAAATTCAGCTTTTTAAAAATTGTATTATATTTTTGATTAATTTAATTCATTCTTGCTGAATAAAAAAATGCATTTCTTAAAAAAAAAAAATCTTACTGACCCCAAACTTTTGAACAGTAGTGTATATATATGGAGCAGTATTTGCTATATATCAATATTTCATGGGTATATGTCTTAATTCAAAATGTATAATGTAAGAATAAAGTAAAAGCCAGTAAAATCATTGTGAATATTTCATGAATATGCAATATATTGAACATCCCTTGTGTATATAGTATATTTTGCTGTGGATTATTAAGCTTGTGTGTGTCTGTTGCTATATAAATATCTGTATGACACATTTATATTGATAAATAAATGGGTGTTTGTGTGTAAATCTGCCTTTATGTGTGTGTGGTATTTCACATAATTTATCGCATGTGTGTGTTCATCTGTTGTGGTGTGCAAGCCATTAATGCATATATATATATATATATATATATATATATATGTGAATGTGTGTTGTGCAGATGGATCTCAGTGCTGACTAACAGTAAGGAGGAGGCTTTGAACATGGCGTTCCGTGGGGAGCAGAGTGCTGGAGATGACAGTTTGGAAGACTTGGCCAAAACCATCATCGAAGATGTGCTGCGCATGCCTGGAAATGAAGTCTGTTGCGACTGTGGCGCACCAGGTTAGCTGAGTTTCTGTGTGAAAGTTTTGTAGCAGTGGGATCTGACATAAAGTCCCCACTTTGTCAGTGCAGCAAGGTATCAAAATAGCGTTTCATAGCTTCATGTGCCACCTTGTGGCTCAGAAGTGAACGGCAGGACACACAGCCCTCAGCAACTACAATAAAAGACCTAATTTTCCCGTTTCATCTGCTCTAGAGCCTAAATGGTTATCCACTAACCTGGGCATCCTGACATGCATCGAGTGTTCAGGGATTCACAGGGAAATGGGAGTCCATATTTCACGCATCCAATCCATGGAACTCGACAAACTCGGAACCTCTGAACTCTTGGTGATCTGAACATAAATCTTGTAATTTACACTAATTTTGAAAAGTTTGGGGTCAGTACGTTTTTTTTTGTTTATTTGTTTGTTTGAGGAATTATTCAAAAAGGATGTATTACAAATGCTGTTCTTTTGAACTTTCTATTTGTCTAAGAATTATGGGGGAAAAACTTTTATCATAGTTTCCCCACTCCCAAAATTAAGCAGCAGAACTGTTTTCAACATTGATAATAATTAGAAATGTTGCTTGAGCACCAAATCAGCATCTTAGAAGGATTTCTGAAGGATCATGTGACACTGAAGACTGGAGTAATGGGTGCTGAAAATTCAGCTTTGACATCACCGCAATAAATTACATTTTAAAATATATTAATAGGAAAAGGTTTATTTAAATTGTAATAATTTAATTAAAAATTTAATTTTACTATATTTTAAATAAATGCAGGCAAAACATTTGAAAAGTCTTACTGACCTCAAAATTGTAAACAGTCATTTGTATACATGTTATTTACAAATTATTGAGCTTTCTATGTCAGCTTTTAGGTGAATGTACAAATGCACAAATTATAGTTATGCTATGAACTGTTAATATGCTCGTTACTCATAGCGAATGCAATTTCTCCACAGCTGGCTAAAAATGTGGGTAACAGCAGTTTTAATGAAATATTAGAAGGGAATCTACCGAGTCCTTCACCAAAGCCAACACCATCAAGTGACATGTGAGTACAAGCCTACCTAGCATACATTAACAAATGTATACAGAACTACAGGATTTAGCTATGAGAATGGCCCTTTGTTTTGTAGTTAATGCACTAATTCATGTAAAACAGTATGTGGTTTGAATAAAGTTTTAAAACCAAATTTTTTAGGACCGAGAGGAAGGAGTACATAAATGCGAAGTACGTGGAGCACAGGTTTGCTCAGAGGACAGCCACTACAGCCACAGCCAGACAGGGAGACATGTACGAGGCTGTGAGAACTCGAGACCTGATAGCTCTTATTCAGCTCTATGCAGATGGAGTGGAGCTAATGGATCCATTTCCAGAAGTAGGACAGGTATGGATCTCTGACTAATAGTTTGTCATGGACTTGGCATGGACTGGTTTATATGCTGCTTATTTAGAGAAATGTAGTCATTTATTCCCTAGAGTGTACATGAACTGACTTCAGGAAAGATGACTACAGTGGCTTTTTGCAAATGTGACAAATTTCAGGTTATTCAATATTTTTGTAAGATGCTTCGTATTCATTATAGAGGATCTGAAATCTAAAAACTTTATTTCTTTATTTCTATAGCGCCTTTAAAAGAACTTCTCAAAGCACTTTACAATAAAAATACATGTAAAATTAAAACAAAATACGAAATAAATCAAACAAAAAAGCACAGGAGTATTAAAAAAGAACCAGCAATAATTATCACAATCAACAATAAGCTAGCCTAAAAATATATATATTTTTATATAAATGTGTTTAAAAATGCCAAGAGACTGTGCTTCCCAAATTTCAACTGGAAGTAGATTCCACAACCTGGGAGCAGATATAGAAAAAGCTCTGTCACTGATGGAACATAACTGTGTTTGAGGGACAACCAACAAACCCTGCTGAGAATTAAAAGACTTTGATTTGGAATATAAGGTGTTAAAAGTTTAGATAAATAATCCGGGGCCAGACCGTGGAGAGCTTTGTATGTGAATATGAGAAATCGACTCTATACTTAACTGGTAGCCAGTGTTGTGAAAACGGGAGTAATGTGATCTCTAGATTTGGTCCTAGTTAAAATTCTCGCTGCAAAATTTTTATATGATATATTTGATAGAAATTTCTAAGTATGCTTAGAAACCCCAATAAGAAGTGTATCAGAATAATCAATGCGAGAGAAGACAAATATATGAATTAACTTTTCTGCAGCGGAAAGGGATAGCATGGGGCACAATTTTGCAATATCTCTGAGATAAAAAAGAAGTCAATGAGGAATCAAAGATCACTCCTAGATTCCTTAATTTGGTCTGGAACTCAAGTACAGAACCATCAATGATAAGAGGACCTTGGTCAGCCCTACTGAGCTTATAAGGAGAACCAATAAGCAGTACCTCAGTCTTATCACTGTTTATTTATTAGCCATCCATGATTTTATCTCAGAGATATATTTAGTGAGCAATGAGACAGCCTCACTCTGACCATGTTTAAAAATGAATATAGATTTGTGTGTCATCGGAATAAAAGTGATGCTTAATACCCAAATTTCATAAAAGTTGACCAAGCGGGAGTAAATAAAGACTAAAAAGTAAGGGCCCTAAAATTGAGCCCTGAGAGATGCCAGTAGAAACTTACCCAATATCAGACCTGTATTTCCCTAAAACAACTGTCTGCATCCGGTCAAATAAGATCTAAACCAGTTTAAGACAGTGTCGTAAATACCAAAAACTTTCAAACCTTCAAAAAGTTTCAAGGCGATTCAGTTAAAGAGTATGATCTACGGTGTCAAAAGCGACACTAATGTCTAAGAGAATAAGAATAGTAGGAGATCCAGCATCAGAGGCCAAAAGTAAGTAGTCACTTTAACCAGGGCAGTTTCAGTGCTATGAAATTTTCAAAACCCAAATTGAAGTTGCTCAAAAAGATTATTAACAGAAAGATGATTATGCAACTGTAAAGCTACAATTATCCAAATCTAAGTTGCGCTTCTTGAGTACCGGGGTAACAGCAGCGATTTTTAATGCAGCTGGGACAACACCCGTACTCAAGGATTCGTTAATTATGTTAAAGGGTTAGTTCACTCAAAAATTAAAATTAGCCTGTTTTACTCACCCTCAAAGCATTCTAGGTGTATGTGACTTTCTTCTTTCAGACGGATCCAATCGGGAGTTATATTAAAAATTGTCCTGGCCCCTCCAAGCCTTTCAATGGGGGTAAGCGGGTGTTGGTTGTCAACAATTCAGAAGACGTGAAATAAAGTGTGTGCATCTGTAATAAAACGCCCCTCACACAGCTCTGGGGGGTGAGTAAAGGCCTCCTGAGTCCATGCATTTTTGTAAGATAAATACCCATATTACAAACGTAATAAACACTTTTTTCTCACTTCCGCTGACTGTCATGCGCGAAAGCCGTTCCGGCGGATGACGTAAGACGTCGACGTTGCGTGATTAGTGACCAATCGGGAGTTATATTAAAAATTGTCCTGGCCCCTCCAAGCCTTTCAATGGGGGTAAGCGGGTGTTGGTTGTCAACAATTCAGAAGACGTGAAATAAAGTGCGTGCATCTGTAATAAAACGCCCCTCACACGGCTCTGGGGGGTGAGTAAAGGCCTCCTGAGTCCATGCATTTTTGTAAGATAAATACCCATATTACAAACGTAATAAACACTTTTTTCTCACTTCCGCTGACTGTTATGCGCGAAAGCCATTCCGGCGGATGACGTAAGACGTCGACGTTGCGTGATTAGTGACGAGCGCAGAGACAAAACAAAACGCCGTTCACGAATTAGAAGCACAAAACGGGGATTTGTGAAGAAAAATGTTGGAGGATTTCGATATATACGCCAAGAGGAGACTTGTTTTCCTTTGCTAAAGTAAGGAAACTTTGTTTCCTTTGCTCCTGCATTTCTCAATTTCTCAGAGGCGTGCCCACAACGCATACGTCCTACGTCATCTACCTGTCTTCTGCGTACCACAGTCAGCAGAAGTGAGAAAAAAAAAGTGTTTGTTACGTTTGAAATATGGATATTTATCTTACAAAAATGCATGGATTCACTACAGGAGTCCTTTATTCACCCCCCGGAGCCGTGTGAGGGACGTTTTATTACGGATGCGCACACTTTATTTCACGTCTTCTGAACTGTTGACAACCAACACCTGCTTACCCCCATTGAAAGGCTTGGAGGGGCCAGGACAATTTTTAATATAACTCCCGATTGGATCCGTCTGAAAGAAGAAAGTCACATACACCTAGAATGCTTTGAGGGTGAGTAAAACAGGCTAATTTTAATTTTTGAGTGAACTAACCCTTTAACATAATTAACGAATCCTTGAGTACGGGTGTTGTCCCAGCTGCATTAAAAATCGCTGCTGTTACCCCGGTACTCAAGAAGCGCAACTTAGATTTGGATAATTGTAGCTTTACAGTTGCATAATCATCTTTCTGTTAATAATCTTTTTGAGCAACTTCAATTTGGGTTTTGAAAATTTCATAGCACTGAAACTGCCCTGGTTAAAGTGACTACTTACTTTTGGCCTCTGATGCTGGATCTCCTACTATTCTTATTCTCTTAGACATTAGTGTCGCTTTTGACACCGTAGATCATACTCTTTAACTGAATCGCCTTGAAACTTTTTGAAGGTTTGAAAGTTTTTGGTATTTACGACACTGTCTTAAACTGGTTTAGATCTTATTTGACCGGATGCAGACAGTTGTTTTAGGGAAATACAGGTCTGATATTGGGTAAGTTTCTACTGGCATCTCTCAGGGCTCAATTTTAGGGCCCTTACTTTTTAGTCTTTATTTACTCCCGCTTGGTCAACTTTTATGAAATTTGGGTATTAAGCATCACTTTTATTCCGATGACACACAAATCTATATTCATTTTTAAACATGGTCAGAGTGAGGCTGTCTCATTGCTCACTAAATATATCTCTGAGATAAAATCATGGATGGCTAATAAATAAACAGTGATAAGACTGAGGTACTGCTTATTGGTTCTCCTTATAAGCTCAGTAGGGCTGACCAAGGTCCTCTTATCATTGATGGTTCTGTACTTGAGTTCCAGACCAAATTAAGGAATCTAGGAGTGATCTTTGATTCCTCATTGACTTCTTTTTTATCTCAGAGATATTGCAAAATTGTGCCCCATGCTATCCCTTTCCGCTGCAGAAAAGTTAATTCATATATTTGTCTTCTCTCGCATTGATTATTCTGATACACTTCTTATTGGGGTTTCTAAGCATACTTAGAAATTTCTATCAAATATATCATATAAAAATTTTGCAGCGAGAATTTTAACTAGGACCAAATCTAGAGATCACATTACTCCCGTTTTCACAACACTGGCTACCAGTTAAGTATAGAGTCGATTTCTCATATTCACATACAAAGCTCTCCACGGTCTGGCCCCGGATTATTTATCTAAACTTTTAACACCTTATATTCCAAATCAAAGTCTTTTAATTCTCAGCAGGGAGTTATATTAAAAATTGTCCTGGCCCCTCCAAGCCTTTCAATGGGGGTAAGCGGGTGTTGGTTGTCAACAATTCAGAAGACGTGAAATAAAGTGTGTGCATCTGTAATAAAACGCCCCTCACACAGCTCTGGGGGGTGAGTAAAGGCCTCCTGAGTCCATGCATTTTTGTAAGATAAATACCCATATTACAAACGTAATAAACACTTTTTTCTCACTTCCGCTGACTGTCATGCGCGAAAGCCGTTCCGGCGGATGACGTAAGACGTCGACGTTGCGTGATTAGTGACGAGCGCAGAGACAAAACAAAACGCCGTTCACGAATTAGAAGCACAAAACGGGGATTTGTGAAGAAAAATGTTGGAGGATTTCGATATATACGCCAAGAGGAGACTTGTTTTCCTTTGCTAAAGTAAGGAAACTTTGTTTCCTTTGCTCCTGCATTTCTCAATTTCTCAGAGGCGTGCCCACAACGCATACGTCCTACGTCATCTACCTGTCTTCTGCGTACCACAGTCAGCAGAAGTGAGAAAAAAAAAGTGTTTGTTACGTTTGAAATATGGATATTTATCTTACAAAAATGCATGGATTCACTACAGGAGTCCTTTATTCACCCCCCGGAGCCGTGTGAGGGACGTTTTATTACGGATGCGCACACTTTATTTCACGTCTTCTGAACTGTTGACAACCAACACCTGCTTACCCCCATTGAAAGGCTTGGAGGGGCCAGGACAATTTTTAATATAACTCAGATTGGATTCGTCTGAAAGAAGAAAGTCACATACACCTAGGATGCTTTTGAGGGTGAGTAAAACACAGGCTAATTTTCATTTTTGGGTGAACTAACCCTTTAAGCACTGCTGGGCACAAATGCTCAAAACAAGACTTAAACAAACCAGTAGGGGATCAAGTATACAAGTGGTAGCTTTCAAATCTGAAACAACTATAACAAGTAAGCAAAATCAGGTTGCACAAAATTTGAAGACAGGGCACCCAAAAAACTCTGAGAACTGCATGAGAACTGTTAGGAGAGGAAAGCACAGAAATCTGGTTATGAACATTAGCAATTTTAGCAGTAGAGAATTCTAAAAAAAGATTTGACACAGCTGATGTGAGGCTGTCAACTTAAATCATTAGCCTTGAGCAAACCACCAATCATTTTCAATTTTTAATATAACTCAGATTGGATTCGTCTGAAAGAAGAAAGTCACATACACCTAGGATGCTTTTGAGGGTGAGTAAAACACAGGCTAATTTTCATTTTTGGGTGAACTAACCCTTTAAGCACTGCTGGGCACAAATGCTCAAAACAAGACTTAAACAAACCAGTAGGGGATCAAGTATACAAGTGGTAGCTTTCAAATCTGAAACAACTATAACAAGTGAAGCAAAATCAGGTTGCACAAAATTTGAAGACAGGGCACCCAAAAAACTCTGAGAACTGCATGAGAACTGTTAGGAGAGGAAAGCACAGAAATCTGGTTATGAACATTAGCAATTTTAGCAGTAGAGAATTCTAAAAAAATATTTGACACAGCTGATGTGAGGCTGTCAACTTAAATCATTAGCCTTGAGCAAACCACCAATCATTTAAAAAAGATGTCTAGGATTATGTTTGTAACAATGTTCGTAGCTACGGGAAGAAGGAGGCGGGAACCAGCGAACATTTAAACATAAAACTTTAATAATCAAATAAACAAACACAAAACAAAAGTAAAAGCGGCAGCCCCTCACGGACGACTGCCACATACAACATAATAAAACAACAACATAAATAGTCCAGGCCTGGTCCTCTCTTGTTCTTCACTGTCGTCACTCCTCCTTTTATCCTTCCGGCACTCCTCTGTGGGACTCAAGACCGGTGAGTGGCGCAGGTGTCGCTCATTATAATTTACGCCAACAGCCTCGCTCGTTCCCATGGCTCTCGGCCCCGGACCACTCGTCACAATGTTGATGTTCCTGAATGATACATGCAAAGTAAGCAGATCTGACAGATTCAATTTCAGCTCTATATTCACTAAGAAGGTCCTTCCAAGCAAGATAGTAGCTAGTTAAGCTTGAAATCTGCCACTGTCTCTATTTTTCGACACTCAGTCTTCTTTAATCAAATCCATATTAGTAGCCAGCGCATTATTTAGCTGTGAAATGTCATCATCCAAGGACATTGAGCCCAATTCAGTAAGAGATGCGCCAACAGCAATTGCATATTCTGTCTGATCAATTGATTTCCATCTATGAAACATAACAGTGCGAGCCATAGGTACAAGTTGAACTGATAAATCCAGGTTAAAAATACTGCAAAATGGTCAGAAACACCAATATCAACACGAACAACTCATTTGCAAACACTAGGTCAAGTGTGTGTCCTTTGCAATGAGTGGAGGCATTTACAAACTTGAAACTTGATTAAAACATTCCAATACCGCCAAAAAATCTTTGGCCTGATTCTGACTGAATTACTGTCAACAGGACCCGGGAGAGACAGCGCTGCATTTTGCTGTGCGGACATCAGACCAGACCTCGCTGCACCTGGTGGACTTTCTTGTCCAAAACAGGTATCGGACAGAATATTCTGTTGTGCACATTAGTCCATTGACACTCATTAGCAGACAATTAAGCTGCAAGATGGTAAATATGGATCTGTGTGTGTACAGTGGAACTCCAGACAGACAGACGAATAGTGGAAACGCTTCTCTCCATTACTGCTGCACATATGAGAAGCCTGAGTGTCTCAAACTGTTGCTCAGGGGAAAACCATCTATTGACCTGGGTAAGTGGGTTATGTTAGGCATCTCCCCAAAGATGTTTCAAGAGAGACATAATCTGCAGTTGTTTTTAAATAAAGGCAGAGCTAAGTATGATATTTATTATTTTGACCTTGTGTAATGATTGATTTGTTGAAGATTATTTCAACTTAAAATTGGCAATTGTTGTGAATAAATGTTAATAAATGATAATGTGTAGAACAGTAGTCTGAAAATGTTGTAATATAATTGTAATATTGTTAAATATTACTACAATTTAAAATAACAGTTTTCTAATTTAATGAAATGTATTCCTGTAATGGCAAAGCTGAATTGAATGCATCCTTGCTGAATAAAAGTATTTTCTTTCTATCAAAAAAAAAATATATCTTACTGACCCCAAACATATATAATCTGTCATAAAATGATTTGTCAGAGATAACTGGATTTTCTGCAGATGTCTAGAAACATCAGTTGTAAATACAGACCTCTGGGACCTGCATGTCAATCTGAATGCTTGGAGGCTCATCCTCCGACATGTTTCATTCCTCAAATTCTTTGCACTGAGTAATATACAGGTGTCACCACACCTAACCTGGAGGCTTTGATTTTTGCTTCGTGCGCAATTTAAATATATGTAATTTTTCCCAACCCTAAAATATAACTGCTAAAAATCTTAGAAAAATTATTTATTCATAATTGAATTACCATAGTAGTAGCAAGGCTCTTCCAATGCGCTTTGTTTTATTTCAGTAAATCAAAATGGGGAGACTGCTTTGGACATTGCCAGACGACTGAAAAATGCACAGTGTGAAGAGCTAGTGAGTGTGATAATTTTGTATTCAATGGTTCTTTTTCTGTGTTAATTACGGAAGAATTTTGCTATGAAATTTCACAATACAGTCATGTAATTACTCAAAACATGGCCTTTTCTGCATTAACATCAGAGAGGAGAAGTGTATTAAGTTAATGGTTTGTGATTGGATGCGCAGCTGTTAGAGGCAGCAGCTGGGAGGTTTAATCCTCACGTGCATGTGGAGTATGAGTGGAATCTGCGTCTGGAGGAGATCGACGAGAGTGACGATGACCTAGATGACAAGGTTTGTGCGCCTACCTTTTGTTTTGTCCCATATCTCCCTATAGTAGAGTTCCACTTTGCTCTGTCAGTTAAGAGATCCCTCTTTATGCACCCTCTATTATAAGCATGAGCATAATGAGTCATTTTCTATTCGATTGATTGCTATTTGCTGGAAACTTCACATCTTGTTAGAACTTTTATCTTTCATAATGGTAAAAGATGTTACAATGGTAAAAAGAAGTTATCTTTTATAATGGTTTAAAACTAAGCTAATTTAAATATTGTACACTTTTCTTAAAAAATGTATTATGTATTAAGAAAAAAATTAAGACACAAAACAATGCCGGACTTACCCAGAACTTACATAGAAAACCATTTGGGAATTATATTGCGACTGTTAGGATAATGCACATATAAAAACTATGGGATACTTAGTCTATCCACATTAGGTAAATAACTAGAAGAATAACAAAGTGCAGTAAACGGTAATTATATTTGCATTAAAAATCAATGTGTTGGTGATTACGATAATAAATTAAAATATAACAAATACCTTTTTTCCTGTACCAAACAGCATATCAGAATGTTTTTGTACAGTTAAAATACCTGGAAGTGACTTTCAAGTTATAAATGCTCTTACTTCACATAATGGAAAATGCTCTCTGCCCACTCAGACAAAGAAAGCGATTTGATAAGCAAACAAATTTCTCAAAGTGCTTCAAATTTTATCACAAAATCAAAATCACATTTGAATGCTTCATAAAAGTGGATCCTCGTCTGCAGAGATCCATGCCTTGAGAAATGAGATCTGAAAACACCAGTAAGAATTAAAATATTCCTACATTTTGATTTGCCTGAAAGCACACTGTATATCTACAGCGCCACCCAGTGCATTCAGTTGTAACAGCAAGGTTTTACTAGTCTCAAATCAATATTTTTCCATCCCCAGCCCAGTCCAGTGAAGAAAGAGCGTTCTCCCCGACCTCAGAGCTTCTGTCATTCCTCAAGCGTGTCCCCTCAAGAGAAGCTGTCTTTGCCGGGGTATTTAGGACACCGGGACAAACAGCGACTGTCCTATGGAGCCTTTGCCAGTCCCGCCTACAGCACCTCCACCGATACACCTGCATCTCCAGTATCAGAGGGGCCCACAATAGCCAGCAAGACCACTTCAAAAGGTATACACGCCTTTAACCTCAATATACATGACACTGAAAATAAAAAAAAGAGAAGGCCAGGTGCCTGGAAAGGTAAAGCATGATGATAGAATGACTTGTTTGCATGTACCTGATGGCTTTACATTAACTTTAATTGCGGGGGAGGTATAATGTGCAATCAATGGAGGCTAATCGTGAGTGATTGTGAAACATCCTCACACCACAACCACTGTTTGCTTGCAAACTGAACTGGAATGTGCAACCTTTGGCTTTTGTTTCAACTAATGGGATATCGGCCCGCCACCTGCATTCTGGGACCATATTAAAGGAATAGTTCACCCAAAAATGAACATTAGCTGTTTTGGTTATTTTAGTTGTGCTTATGGAGGTGACTTTGTACTCCTCTTATGATGATTGGAGTGCTGTCTTTGCCCTTGTGTTCCGGTGCGCTCAGGCCTCACTTGCTTCTCGACCAATCACGTCATCTCGTCACTCTTTCAGCTCCTTCCACTGGACCGCCCACCTCCCTGCCACTGGGATCGCAATCAAGTGCAGGAGGCAGCTCCACTCTGTCTAAGAAGAGAGCGCCTCCTCCACCTCCCGGACACAAGCGCACCCTCTCAGACCCCCCCAGTCCCGTACTTCAGGTCCCGCAGAGCAAAGGTGCGTCCAGGTGGCAACACCTCAGTTTTGTGACTGCAGAAACAACATTGCGTCACCACCTCGGCTGACATAAAAGAGCTAAATTCTTTTTTGGTGCTGATAGTGGTGGTGGTGTTGGTGTGAAATGGGTGGGTATGAATTCTGAGCCTGACCTCTAATGGCCATTACAATGAAGTGATACTCTGATTAATTGTTTTAGGGCTCCTGTTCTTGAGTATGTGTTAATGATCAAAGACTGAGAGTTTTCTGAGTGGAAGCGTGACATGTCAAACACCCAAGGATGTTAATGCAATTAGTGCTTAACATTACATTTTCTTCAGTATTTTCTGTTTCCTCACCCCACAGTGAGAGTTAAAGTGGTTAATCCCCATTTAATATTCATATTAATCAGCTTATGCCTGATTTCTTTTCCTTTTGTGATTCTGAGCTTTGCGATTTAAGAACAATTCATTTTGATCATGTTCTGTTGCATTTTTGCGATTTATATTAGCTATTAAATTGTTTAAGTGTGTAATTCATGTGCTATTATCTCCACCAGCTAGAATTTATAATAACTACAATTAAAATGGTGATTAAAATTTGTCAATAATTACAATTAGATTAAATATCAATTTAGGAAATAATGTCAAAATTATAACAGTTTTATCATTTTAATTTTTGAATACGGTCAAGAATGTCAAGACTTCTGAGATGGAACAGGCTACAATCACCATTTTCATAAAAAAAAATGTAGGTACTTTATCACACTTGGCTCATTTAATGTGCGCAAATACATTTTGCTAGGTTCATTTAGTGTTAGATAATAGTGTGTTTAACAAATCCAATAGTACATTAATGCTCTCTGAGTGGAAGCGTGACATCTACTGTATTTGTGAAAAGTGCCTATTTTCAAATAGGTTTCCCCAAACACTCTCCTTATCTTCCATTGGTCGGATAAAAAGATTCCATTGGTTGAGCTAATTTTGCTCTGTTGGACTGGTTGTGAAGCCCTAACAAGCTGACTATTTGACTGTGCCACAAAGTTATGGCTTTTATATTTTTTCTGAGAAAATCAACCTGCAAATGACTTTCTTATAGTTGCCTTGGCATATTAAGCTGGGATTGGAGAAAATATTTTAACATCATAAAATAAGCATCATCTTTAAGATGTCTCTGTAACATCAATGAAGATCACATGCACATAAAAGCAAGAGTATAAGACATGGCCAAAGCTCTTAATGAAATACAGGAACTTCAAACCCGCTTTAAACCTCTTCCGTCTTTTGAACCTCATAGGAAGTGAGTCCACTCCTCCTTCTGCAAATCGGACATCCCCATCCAATAAGTTTGAGGGAATTCAGCAGCAGCAAAGGTGCTGCACCACACTCTACTTGATATAGAAAACCTGCTGTTTCATGTTTTCTGACTCTTCATTCTTTACCATCAATTTTCTTGTATAAACCTAGAGTTTGTGATTTTTAAAATGTAATAGTCCTGTTTCACACAATAATCTTTTGGGTCTTAAAGACCATTAAGATTTAGCGTTTATAATTTTCTTGTTATCTTTGTAAATCCATCATGAAGGTTTTTTCTATTCTGTTATAGAGATATTAATCACATGACCTTTTTGATTTCAGCACTACTTCTATGAACACAAAAGCAACATTTGGCCCACGAGTTCTTCCCAAACTACCTCAAAAAGGTACATTTCACATGACGTTAGCTACAGGTTATATATATATTTCTGATTTTTTACTTTATGTTGACCTACACATGATGTCTTACTCTTTCAGTGGCACTTCGAAAGATTGACACAATCCACCTCCCCTCAGTGGACAAGTCCGGTCCTGATGTGCTGCAGAAACCCCCACAGGCCCAGGACACGCCTCCCACCAGAGCTTCAGATACAATAACTAGACCCACTGAGCCGCCACCTAAAATCCCACAACCTGCAGAACGCTCCCAGCCAGTGGAGGTGCCGCAGAAACCGCATATCTCAGACCTTCCCCCTAAACCGCAGCTATCTGATCTTCCCCCAAAACCACAATTGTCGGATTTACCTCCAAAACCTCAGATTTCTGACCTGCCCCCGAAACCTCAGCTTAAGGATCTTCCTCCTAAGCCACAGCTCTCTGACTTCCCATCCAAGCCTACGATGTCTTCAGCAGCTGAGACCCCACAGAGGCAAACAACACAGGAGGAAACAAGTCCAAAGCCCAAGCTGACAGAGGTGCAGTCATCCAGTCAGCAGGAGGAGCTCTCTCCAAGACAGGCCAGTGAGGACACTAATGGTGCACCTGCAGGAACTGTGGAGATGCCTGTCCCGATGCCACGGAAAATAAACACAGTGGTGAGTGAAAAGACCTTTTAATGAGTTTTATTTATGTACTGTGGACCCAGAAAGTTTAAGTTTTAACAACCAGGAGGTGCGCAAATTCTTTTTTGTACTCATTTCATGACCTATGTCTATTGTTTTATAATTTTTAACCTAATAGACCTAAATAACCTTTTTTTATTCATAAAATTGAGCTTAAAAAGTGCACTTTTTAACTTAAAAAGTAAGTAAGAAGGCATTAGTTTATATATTAATTAATAAAAAATTAATATGTATTATATATATATATATAAGCATTGTGTTAGCAGTGCAAAAGGTCGTGGGTTCGATTCCCAGGGAACACACATACTGGTGAAAAATGTATAGCCTGAATGCACTGAGAGTCGCTTTGGATAAAAGCATGTGCTAAAAGCATAAATAATAATAATAATAATAAAAGTATTTATTTATATATTTTTTTATTTTGTTTTATATATACGCCACAGTTCAAAAGTTTTAAGACCAGTCTTTTTTTTTTTGAAAGAAATAAATACTTTCATTCAGCAAGGACAAATAAAAAAAATTGTATTGTTTTAAATATATCAAAATAGAAAACAGTTATTTGTTATATATTAATATTTCACATCGTCATGTTTTTACTGTATTTTTAATTTTAATGAATGCAGCCTTGGTGAGCATAAGAGACTTATTTCAGAAACATAAAAAAAATCCTACTGACCCCAACATTTTAAACAGTAATGCTTACATTAAAAAGATCAACAGGTGTAACACTAATAACTGGAGATCATCTCTGTGCAGGGAAAGAACAAAGTAAGGCGTGTGAAAACCATCTATGATTGCCAAGCGGATAATGACGATGAGTTGACTTTTGTGGAGGGGGAGGTTATAATTGTTACAGGAGAGGAAGACCAGGAGTGGTGGGTAAGTAAATCTGTGCCGTGCGGTTGCTACTAGTATCGTTAATGCAGATTGTTAGGACAGATTGTCACATTCATCAACTTGCCTTTTTACAGATTGGGCACATAGAGGGTCAGCCTGAAAGGAAAGGGGTCTTCCCAATGTCCTTCGTGCACATTCTGTCAGACTGACAGCGTATAACCGGCAGGCGAGAGGCTCTCTAACTAGCACAAGCTCTGCTCTCTCTGGCCTCACACTGGACTGTGAGCATTGCCTCTGTACATAGCTGCTGAAACCCAAACGGTCTCCAAACAAACAAAACATGAAGTATCAAACCCATGCTCCCATAATCCTCAAGGGTGAAATGTGTAGACTATGTGTTGTTCATAAACTGTGTTATCCTGCCTACCAGTATTATCGTAGCCATGGCAACCCAGCATGCCAAACTGGGTTTGCAGTAGCTATACTTGGAAATCTAGCACTTAACATGTATGCTGTAGCTTTGTGTATGTGTACACATATAGAATTATATGTATGTCCATTTTAAGTGTGTCTTTGTACATACATATGCACAGATGTAAGTGTATATTTATGTGCGTATGTATAATGTACAAGTGTGCAAATGTATGTTAACCCTGCTTGCTTATGGAGCCAGTGTAACTCTTGACATTGTAGTGTACTGTTTTAAAAGAAAAAAAAGATAATCTCTTGAATTTTTAGAAGGCGTAGAAGCAAGAATACAAGTTACTTAAATACTATACCAGTGTTGAAATTCCCAGCATAGTGGGATTCTGGTCAGGGATCAAAACCAAAATGTAAAGTTTTGAACATCTCATCTGCTATAAATAAACAATTAAAATATGCATTCATTCGGTTTGCATTGCTCGCGAAAAAAGCCAGAAATCATCTTTATTCTGAATGCCTCAGTGAGTAGGAGTCCAATTAACATCCCTAGAAAATTGCTAGTGTCATGCTACCACTTTCTACCCGTATGTTTAGCCAGTATGTTCATATGGTGGCTGTATCCAAGGACGTTACCACATAGAACCAGTAATAATTTAAGAATGAACCACCGAAGAGCTCATATCGATCAAACATTTCAGTGTCTATTGTGGTTACGGCTTTGGTTGCATGTGTGGGACTGCTTCATTCCTTCCTTATTGTCATTTAATGCCAAATCTGACAAAACCGATGCCTCAGCTCTGGGAAAGTGTCCTTGTCAATATTCTTTTATTAGATCATCATCTGGTCTCTGGTTATTATTCATGAATCATGCATAATTTATGAAGATTCACACACTCATACATGGATCTGACTGGTCAAATGTTGTTGGCTTTGTATAAAAATGTTTAGGAGGAGTTTTGTTGTTTGCTTACAGTGACTGTGGAATGTGATTTCTTTTGGTTTGTTTTGTTCATTTTAAGTTGAAATGAACTGTGAGGTGACCCGGCAGTGAGTGACCGACTCTGTATGACTCAGAATGAACTAACGCTGCCTCTTTTCTCGTTACCCTATCAGGGAGACCAGCGTTCATTCTTGGTTTTTAACTATTATTCTATTAAAGCAGCACTATGTAACTTTTTCTGTGTTCAAAATTTGCAAAATGTATATAATGAGCGAGTACATCATGAATTCATCTTCCAAACCGCGTTTTTGTTTTATTCCGAATCACTGCGGTACACTTATAATAAGTACTTATATTTGGACTATTGTAGCCTGGTCGGGTCGTCACCGCTGCGGAGTAACACATACCTGCGTGAATCGCCATAGACAAACTTTAGAGATGTAGCTACGGTTGGAATGTTCCTCCACGGGATGTGTGCAGTTCTGTTTATTAACCGCCAGAGCGCCAAAAGTTACATAATGCATGTTTAAAGGGGTCATATGATGCTGCTAAAAAGAACATTATTTTGTGTATTTGGTGTAATGAAATGTGCTTATGCGGTTTAAGGTTAAAAAAACATTATTTTCCACATACTGTACATTATTGTTTCTCCTCTATGCCCCGCCTTTCTGAAATGCGTCGATTTTTACAAAACTAATCGGTCTGAAAAGCGAGGTGTGCTCTGATTGGCCGTGTCCGGCCGGAGCGACGAGACCAAAACATTAAAACCCATTACAAACGAGGCATTTGTTGCATCCAGTGGGGACATAATTACTGATTATAATGACTTGTACTGTCTTTTTACGCGTTGCATTGCATCGTGCCGCGTAAACATAAAACCCTGTCTGCATTTGTGATTGGAGAAATGACAAACAACAAGTGCTACTCTACTGCCCAAAACTCGTGTTTGAATCATCAGTGGCAACAAAAAACACAGCGGCCTAGCATGAGGGGAAGCCCCGGCTTAGCGTGCGCTGAGGACGGGATAGAGTGAGCTGAGGCGGGCTGGACTCCGCTTTGTCCACGGTGAAAGTTGATGTATTTCCTCAGTGACCAGCACAGATCAGCTCTAGGCATGACGAAGCGGATATCGTCCTCTTTTGGAAGGCCAACCAAAGTAGTTTCGCTTTCACAACAAAGCACACGGCGTCTTCACGGCATGGCTGCAGCGTCAACAATACAACAGCGAGAATAAAAGTTAGGCCTTCTTTCTTTGCGTGAACATTTGGGCGGCGTTATGCAAATCTTCCCACATCGTGACGTAGACATGTGGGGGCATGTTAGAACGAGCCGTTTTAGGTAGGCGTGGCTGACTCTTAACTTTTATAAAGAATATCTCTTTGGTTTTGAGACTTTAGTCTTTGCAACTTTACAGATCTTCTTCATGCACCAAGAGCTTGTAACACTCCAAAGAGAAAGGAAAAATTGAAATCGCATCATATGACCCCTTTAACAAAAGAAGATGTATTCATGAATGCCACCTGTACTATATTTGATGATGATGATAGTATTTGACATTTATAGGGCTAAAGTGTTTCGGCATGGAGAGGGATGGACCCTTTATTATGGGTTTTGTTTCTCTGTCTTAGGTCATGTTACAATTAAATATTAACTAAGGAATAAATAACAGGAATTCAGCACAAAGAACATCTCTGCTCCATGAACAAGACGACACAACTTCAAGATTTGTAGTATAAAGTTGTGGACGCACCATTCCTGGACTGTTTTGTTTAGACCCCTGTGATGAGCCCACTGTTGGACCACGTCTATCTGTTTAGATGTTCAATCCAGCACAACTCCAGATCATGGATTCTTGTGTTGCTAATATTGTAGCATATTAAAGTCTGGAAACAGTTAAAAGGACAACTTCACAATTAAGTGAATAAACTGGATTCAGTCCTAATGTTCAATTTAGTTGAATTTTGCCACTCTCTTTTACCTTTTTCTTCTTCTTCTGTGTTTGCTGCACTGTAAGTTCAGACAAAGAAAATCTAACTTAGCTATCAAGTCTTCGAATCTTAAAATAAAGACTTTACGTTGAAACCATGTAGTCTCCATGTTATTAGTTTATTTATTTATTTACTTCAAGCTGGCTTATTTGACATACAGGGTCAGTCTAAAAAAATTGACTTTATTTGATTTATTTTCTGACTTTTCTCTGATAAAGGTTCATGGTGTTCATTAACATTAATACTAACGGAAAAGGACACTGACTTTTGAGCTTTTTTTAATGAATGAAAAAAATACATGAGTCAGATCAATACCATTAACACACACAGATACTGTATATATATATATATATATATATAGTAAAAATCTTTCGCGCAGTTTTTACTAAGTGAATAAACTGGATTCAGTCCTAATGTTAAATTTAGTTGAATTTTGCCACTCTCTTTTACCTTTTTCTTCTTCTTCTGTGTTTGCTGCACTGTAAGTTCAGACAAAGAAAATCTAACTTAGCTATCAAGTCTTCGAATCTTAAAATAAAGACTTTACGTTGAAACCATGTAGTCTCCATGTTATTAGTTTATTTATTTATTTACTTCAAGCTGGCTTATTTGACATACAGGGTCAGTCTAAAAAAATTGACTTTATTTGATTTATTTTCTGACTTTTCTCTGATAAAGGTTCATGGTGTTCATTAACATTAATACTAACGGAAAAGGACACTGACTTTTGAGCTTTTTTTAATGAATGAAAAAAATACATGAGTCAGATCAATACCATTAACACACACACATACTGTATATATATATATATATAGTAAAAATCTTTCGCGCAGTTTTTACTAAGGTTTTAACATTGATAACACCAATGATAATTCTATAATTCTTTGAAATTATTTTTGGTATTATTAATGACTTGTGTCCATGCAAAAAATCAGCCTGAAGTAGATCTATTAGTTTATTACATTGACTAAGGTCTACTAGTCTAAGTGTTTTACTATTTTGTTTATTATTTTAATGGAATAATAATATTTTATGCTATTATTATTATTATTAAAATGTACATTTATTATTTATCTTTTATATTGGACTAAATTAAATTTTTAAAATATTTTTCTTGACTGAAAAGCCAGGGGCACGTTAGTCACACTATGCTTTGGAATAGAGAACTGCCCATAAAGAGCTAGAGCATTTCCATGATATTTTCATTACACAACGTTGCTTCATTATTAATGCGAGCGTTTCTGTCATATCGTTTGCGTTTTTCAGTGTGCATTGAGCTCAAAACATCATAAGTGAAAGCAAAGCTAGGTAGATCCAAAACAGAAAGAGAACGCTACATGCATAGTAAAACTAGTCAACTTCCTCTTTCGAAATCAATTCCTTTTATAGATGTAGGCAGAGCTTGTTTAGCGCTCCCTCAGTCGAGTCGAGCTCAACCTGCGCGTCAAACGCAACACTTCTGATTGGCCAATCCGGAAAATGTAGACACACTTCACAATGATCCGCTGAGCAGGGTGTTCTTCGGCGTTTCCCTATATTTACTTTTCACTGAATTGACTGGAAATTAAGGTAAGAATCATGGATTGAGTTGCAATTCCATTCCAATATGCAACCTGACACCTGGCGCGAGAGAAAGTGTGTTTCCTTCAGCACACAGGTGAGGGGAGAGTACTATAAAGAGCCTGAGTGTAAAATGACTGAAACTAAACTAAAAGAAAGCTCAATAATAAATTAAACTCAATTTGAAAGATTTTAAATGAATGATATTAAACTTTTACTTCACAACGTCTTTGTGAAAACAAGGCGTTTGATCACATTTCACTTGACTTTGAGGTTTATTCATTGTAATGGACGGTGATTATTACAGATACATGGCTTTGGCGTTATATGTTTGTTCATGTACGCTTGTATACACTTGTCTTATGCGTATTTGTCTGCTGCCGAGCAGAAAAGAGTGAGTTTTATTATAAAAACCGAGACTATTCTTATGAACAAAAGCAATGGTGCGAGTTTTCAGACTTCCTCTGTGTTCAAATAGATTATGCCACTTCCTGATTTTGTTTATTGAAAACACGCATTTCAAAGCACATCAAGTTCCTACATTTTCACTGTCATGCAGCCATAGGTTCAAATCTAGATCACTCGATGTACAGAGATAACCATTATGACGGTTTATTTCAATAAATGTTAATCGTTTTAACATTTAAAATGTTCATATGACAATTGCGCGGTTCATTTAAAGTAACCACAGGGTTCCACACTTTTAGGCCACTGAGTTTTCATAACCTTACAGGACGTTTCTAAATATTCATGATTATTGAATAAGGATTCTGATTCATTTATATTCAGGCCGATTCACTAATGAATCTTGCTGACCACTTGTGGGGACTGTTTTAAACAATTCATTGAAGTTTACTCTACACAAGCTCTATGAAATAATTTAGTAGATAGGCCAGTAATAATTTTAATCCCTCTACTTTTTATGAATACATAAAAACATACTATACTATTTAGATCAACAGCTTTGTATGAATGTAGATCATTGTATTTCATTATTTACTATTATTGTGTCACAAGCCAAAATAAAACAATTAAAAAAACGTTTCTGGATATTGGTTATCAGACACTCAAAATAGTCTTACATAAAAAAAAAAGCAATAATGGACAGTCTCTTTATTTTAGAACAGAGCATAACTAGGAAAAAAAATATATTTTATAGAAATTTCCATGACTTAAGAATTTAAGGTTAATACGTTTACATGACTTAAATTATTTTTCATTTTCCGGGCCTAGAAAACACACATTTAAAATGCCATTTTTGCATGATGGTAACAATATAGAAAACCACAGCCTGCATAAACTACATTCTGGATGCAAGCAAATACCTTTATTGTTTGTTTGATGGATTGCAGAACTGTCTGTGATGTGCAAGGCCACAGGTTTGAATTAAAGCATGAACTATAAATATTGACCCAGCAGCCTTCATTATAACCTTCAGACCAGTGGTCAGCATTAAAACACCAAGACGTGTGCAGATGTCGACTCTGCAGACTAGGTTATGTTTCTAAAAGGTCATAATTACTCAATTTTTCATAGTTTATAAGACCTTATTATAACTTACATTACATATATCAGCATGATGTTTTATATGTATTAAGTGAATATTTAAACTTACCATATATTATATGTTATGTAAAAGGGGAACAGATCACAAAACCTGTTCATTGTAACTATGGTCATTATTAGGTAAAAGCCAGTATACTGATGGACACAAATACATTATAACTTTAGTAGGTGTTTTTTTTCCAGATGGTACTTTGTAAAGAGCAGTATTGCAGCAAAAACACCTGCACAGCTCAAATCACTATAAGATGCTGACCAATAGCATCTGCTCTGTGCAAACAGCTACGTTGTGACATCCCTTGTGCTGTGAGATGTTAGGTTGTGATTGTGTTTCTGGATTTAGCGGAGCGTTCCTGTACTGCAGGGTTTATCTAGTAGCACTTTACATGCCCTTAAGGCATGTGTGACTAACTGAAGCAGTACACCCTTCACATGTAAGCTTCACAGCAAGGTTTTATAACTACATTTTGATGCAGTGTCCAAATCAAAAAACGCTTTATATTGTTGACTTTAATTTTTTTTTTTTGAGTATATGTAGAAGCTGTATAAAGACAAGAGGTTAAACAAAAAAGCATTTGAGTGGGTTTTATTCTGCTATTATTATTGAGTGTGTATATTGACATATATATTGTATATGACATTAATATTTAAAAACAGTGAGCTTATGCTATCTTGCTTTCAGAGGAGTATTGTGGAGGAGGTAACCCTTTTAGTGTTGGTTCAACTTCCTGGTTATGCTTTGTGGTAGGACATGCTCGCTTTATCAGTCTTCACAGTCAAACAAATCAACAGTAAGTTGACACCTTTTTGTGGTCCGATGCTCTTTAAAAACTCTTGAGCACATTTCTATTCTTTACTGCTAGCTCGAGGACTGCCCCAGATACATTCATATGGGCAGCTTACGTGCATTTCTGCTCTAAGATTCAAAGCATATAGCAAAGTAAACATATATTGTTCTTTTCTTTTTCAGCAAATAGTATTTGAGCATTCAGTTATTTATTTCTTACACACAGTATCACATTTTAAATATCATCTGTTCCCTCAGGTCATGTTGTGGTAAAAGTGGAAAAAAGATATGTAGACACTGTCTAAGAACACACAGCATTTGTGTTTTCCGCAGTACATGTGCAAAAAAGCAGAGGAGAGAACAGAAACACCTGTGCTGTCATGCCAGAGGAAGCATGTTCGTACAGGCCCGATAGCTGTGGCTAACATTTGGTTTCTCGTGTTCCTGCCTGTGGCATTTTTCCATGCTGCTTGTTTTTTTTTTTTTTGGAAGAGGTATAGAGAAGTGAATCCAGCATTTCAGTAGCATGCAGAAGTTATGTAAGTGAGTGCAGGAAAGCATTTGTGAGAGAGGAAACAAGCTCATGATGGCATGTTTTGACTTTTCTTAGTTAACTCTAGAGTTTATATTTTTTAAAAGGTGGTTTATTCAGTTTTGTTTTTCCACAGAGTTTTTCGTTGGATTCAAAATGTTGCTTTTGTATTGTTAAACTAAACCGATACAGTTTAGTTTCTCATTTCACTTTAAAATAGCTTTATAAATGTGCTCTACAATTCATTTAAATTCATTTTAAACAGGCATTTCGGTTAAAAAAAATAAAACAAAGGTGAGATTGATGTCATGCAATCAATATAATGCAGCAAACTTTCCCTCCTCTTACCAGGAGGAAAGTACTGGGGCCTTAAAACAACATCACTGAATAACAAGCAAATGATTAATAATTAGAGCATTTATCTAGCATCTTGCTGGCCTGAGGATAGAGAATAAATATCTGTATCGAACATTATTCTCCTATGAACATGAACCTTCAGACATCTGACCTTCTGACTTGGAGTTGACAAGATATTGCCTGTCCCTGTGAGGTATATGATAAATGAAATCTATAAATCTATATGAACTATGACCTGAAACTCAGAGCTCAAAGTATAAGTGCAAAAATTCACACCAAAAGTGAATGCAAAACATGAATGCTCAGCGAGCCAGTGACACTTAGCGATACTTTGGTGTAGTTTAAAACCAGAGGTGTCAATTATTATTTCTACATCCGATTCTCACCCCTAAAAAGGGAGAAGGCACTAATAGTGTTTTTCTTTTTTGATGTTCGCAAAACGCTTGGCTTGGTTATAGCCAAGGCTTAGTTTAAAAAAAATTCAGGTATACAATACATTTTTTTTTATTTGTATAAAATGTATTCAACAAAAATAACATTGACATGGTCCATATGTCCATAAGGTAAAAAAAAAAAAAAACTTGTTGGAAAAAAACAAGTATTGATACAGCCTAAAGTTGTATAAGTGACAACTTTATATTATAATGAAGGTATCCAGGTCCGATTCCTAACCTTTTTATTTATACAACATTTCAATTAAAATTTTGTACATTTTTTTTACTTGCTTACTGAGTACTGGTCAAAAGTTTGGACACATTACTATTTTTAATGTTTTTGAAAGAAGTCTCTTATGCTCATAAAGGCCTGGATTTATTTGATCAAAAATACAGAAAAAAACGTAAAATTGTGAAATATTATTACAATATAAAATAATGGTTTTCTATTTTAATATACTTTCAAATGTTTTGCTGCTTAATATTTATTTTATGACCCGTGGTACATTTTCAGGATTTTGTTTTATTATTAGAAAGTTGTTTAAAAATATATATATATATATAAATATTTTTATATATTATATATTAATATATTTTATATATTAAGTCTTTACTATCACTTTTTATCAATTTAACACTATTACTGTTTTGTTCTCTATTTTTGATCAAATAAATGCAGGTAATGTGTCCAAACTTTTGACCTATACTGTATGTACATTAATTAAACTGTATCTAAGTTAAAGTTAATTAAACTGTATCTCTTTTGTTTGTTGAGGATATTATTATAATAATAATTATTATTATTATGCAGTAATTTGCTCAGTAATTTATTCACAGTTCTTGAATACGACATCAGTATATGAACATCAGTGCTCTTACCATTTTTTTCCTAGCTGGGTATGAGCAGGATTTCCCCCATTTATTGACTACAGATATTGCCATATTGTTAATATTAATAATATGATATTATGTATTGCACTGTTACCTTAAATATGCACTATATACACAAGTCAAGTGGAAGTGAAAGAGATGATCACTTGAAGGATGTGTTCCTTACAGCAAGCATCCAGAAGGCGGGACGCTTTGAAACGGCAACGTGTGTCTGTTATTATTAATGCGCAAACGAACCGTGTATGTGCGCTCTCGGCCCACTGATCACTATAAAATCATATTTCTGATTGAACACAGTTCAGTATATTCACATTGTTGTCAAAATTAATGTAGAGCGAGTGTTTTATAACGGATGCTCGCCGAAGGGCGTGTTTTGGAGAAGTTTGGCAGGATCAGTGGTGTTTATGTACATAACGGGCATAAGTTATCTCTCAGAACATGATCACGTGTTCTGAGAGATAACTGTTCACTGATGACGTCGAGTCGGTGTAGTGATGCTGTATAGATCGGTATAAGGGTGCGTTCACACTTGTAGTTCGGTTCTCTTGGTTCGTTTGGTCTGGACCAAAAAAGAAAACGATACATTTGGTCCTGGTCCACTAAGTGTTCACACTGGCATTTTTGACAGCGAACCTAAAGATACCGAACCTAGCCACAGTGATACGTTCACACGTATGACATCAAAGTACCCATTAACCAATCGGTCTGCTCAGCGCCGCTTTAAGTCGAACACACCTAATGCCGTCTGCTGGACTAAGCGCACTCATTGCTGCGTGTACTTATTCATTTATTTTCACCACCTACAAACTAATGAAGAGCTCATAAAAGGCATTTTACCTCCTCGTTGCTCCACGTTTGACCTATGCTCATTTTGTTTCGGATGGTACCGCTCGTTCTGCGTCGTTAAATCATGTCGCATAGCGTCGCATCTTGTCATTACTTCCTGTTTTTGGTTAGTTTAGAAGTGTTTGGTCCATGTTGCGTTCATATTTCATTCGAACCGCACCAGAGTTCGTTTGGAAGCGGACCGAGACCCATCTTTTTAGCGATCTCGGTGTGCTTGTTTGGTGCGCACCAGGGTTCGGATGGCAGCGTTCACACTTAGGGCGTATTCCCACCAGGAAAGTCCGCTAGTTCACTTGCTTTGGTCCGGACCAAATACAATGTTGATTTTTTTTTTGTTTGGTGCGGTTCGCTTTCACACTGCCCTTTTTGCAAGTGAACCAGAAACTGTAAACAAAACCACACATGTGCTTAAGGTCATCCATTCCTTGGTTCATCCATTCAACCGTACCAGAGTTCGGTTGGAAGCGGACTGAGACCACGTCTTCAGCTGGGTCTCGGTACGGTTGTTTGGTCCGCATCAGAGTGCGATTGCTGTATTCACACCTGCCCAAAAGATCCGCACCAAAGGGGGAAGTGAACTTGAGTTCGATTCAATCGAACCAAACAAGACAGGTGTGAATACACCCTAAGTCGTTTATATTGCAGTCCTTTGGCATCTCCCTGTGGTCTTGTTTGGTATGGCAGGTTGACTTGTGCTAATTTGTTAAAGGGGACATAACACACACATTTTCGCCAATCTCATGTTAATCTTGAGTACCTATATATTAGTATTGCATTCTTCATATCTCCGAAGAGTCTTTAGTTTTATCAGATTTATAAAAGAAAGATACAGCTTTACGTTTCTCTCCGAAAACAGCTGAGCTCCTGGAGGCGTGCCATGGGCGGATCTTAAGAGTCACGGGCCTATTGGCAACAAAACACAGAAGTTTGATGCAGTTTTACTCACCGCCTGCAATTCCAGCTCATGACCGGGATCTTTTATCGCTGGGACTGCTCTATCTTTCAGTATCAAATTATCTGCAAATCCAGTGTCGAACTGGGCCTTGCTTATAAAACATTCGTCACCGAAATGACAGGAACAAACACACACATGTGAAACTCTGTTGCTGTCCCAGAAAAACAAACTGCATCTACTGTTCCCTTAATGCTGGGTTCTTTGGGAAGCTGAACAAGGTTATCTTTCCCATACATCCAAAATCACACTTCTTTGGAGACATTCTTCTCGAGCAAGTCCTGTGCAGTGCTGCTGATGACCTTAACCTGAATCAAGCACGTTTATGGGCGCGCGCTTTCGCTCTATTTGCTGTGTGCACGCGCTCTTCCAGGAGAAGTGCCCATTCAAGGAATTCCGTGACGTCATGAAGACCCATGCTCAAAAAAAACTTTCCGAAACTTATTCAAACCTGGAAGGAGTGTATTTGGCACAGAAATACTCCGTCATATGTCCAAATCATTTTTTTAAACTTTGGCCATGTTTAGCATGAGAATGCAATCTTTAACACTCAGAACACCCCCCCCCCCCCCCCCCCCTTAAAGTTACTGTATAATTGAGCTTTACGTAGGCTGCTTTTAAGTACTTTTATGTCGAAAAAGAATATCTGCAAGGAAAAAAAACACTGAAAGTTCAAATCTATCTTTAATTAGTTTTGTTTAAAAATCATTACATGGAATTGAAAATTAATAACACTAGAATACAAAGGTTTTTGTGAATAGAAAAGAGAGAGGAGAGGAAGGGGGCCTTGGAGTAAAGGTTGAAAACCACTGCCCTAGGCAATTGCCTGCTATGCCTATAGATAGCGCCGGCCCTGAAGATATCTCAAAAATGTAAATCTGGAAAACACTAAATGTTAAAATGTGATAGCTAATTGCAACAATGATTTTTTTGTAGTTGTGGCAAAACAATTTAAATCGTCATATTCTATAATCATTTAAAATTCAAGGCTTTTAAAACTTTTTTCAAAACTTTCAGACAAGGCTTTAGGCTACCATTTAAAGTTTTGACAAATGTTGCTTTTGAAATGTAAAATTCTAAGAAATGCACTGTAATATCTATTTTAATTCTATTTTATTTCATTCAAATTCAAATTGCAGTTCTGCATCCTGATTGATAGCAAATTCAATTTAAGTTCAGGAATTACCTGCCGATAAAAATAAATGACCCTTCTGCTTTACACACTCTAGAGGTCAAACTTTGGCTATCCAACAACTTTTTAAAGGGGGTCATATGATGTCATTTCAATTGTTCCTTTCTCTTTGGAGTGTTACAAGCTCTTGGTGCATAAAGAAGATCTGTAAAGTTGCAAAGACTAAAGTCTCAAATCCAAAGAGATATTCTTTATAAAAGTTAAGAGTCAGCCACGCCTACCTAAAACGGCTCATTCTAACATGCCCCCACATACCTACGTCGCTATGTGGGAAGATTTGCATAACGCCGCCCAAATGTTCACGCAAAAAAAGAAGGCGTAACTTTTATTCTCGCTGTAGTATTGTTGTTGCCGCCGCCATGTCGTTTAGGCACTGTGTGATTCGTTACCGCACTGGGCAATCTGTCTGCTTTTAATTCAAGCTACGTAATCTTGGTGTCCTCATTGATAGTCGGCTAACATTAGATAAACATGTGTCCTCTGTTGTTGCCTCTAGTTTTTTCCAGCTTCGCTTAATTTCAAAGATAAAACATTTTCTGTCTGAAAAGTCTCTTGAGACAGTTATCCATGCTTTTATAACTTCGCGTTTGGATTATTGCATCTTTCTGTTTTACAGTATCTCCAAGTCTCAGGTAGCTCGACTTCAACTGGTTCAAAATGCTGCAGCTAAATTTATTAAAAATGGTCGCACATATGACCACGCCACCCCCATTTTGTGAGCCCTCCATTGGCTTCCAGTCCATTTCAGGATTGACTTCAAAATTCTTTGATTTGTGTATAAGTGCCTACATACCCAAAATACCTGTCTGACTTACTGTGTCCCTATAACCCTCCCAGAAGTTTAAGATCTGGTAAACTTAACTTATTGACAATCCCTTGCTCAAGGCTAAAACGCAGAGGGGATCGAGCCTTTTCTGTGGTGGGTCGACTGTGGAATAGCTTGCCAGTACAACTTTGAATGGCCCCCTCTTTACCAGTTTTTAAATCTTTTCTGAAAACTCATCTGTTTTCCCTTGCTTTTAACCTGTGTTAATTGTTGATCTTTGTTTCTGTTTTAAATCTGGTATTTGTGTACTTTGCTTATGTTTATTCTGATTATTTTTTATATTGTATTTGTGTTTTTCTGGTCCTGTACAGCACTTTGGTCGGTCTCGGTTTTAAAAGTACTTTTAAAAAATTACAGTGCATTCTCAACTGAATTCTGAATGTTGCACATCCCTGATCTGAAGTCAGAAAGGCAAGGTCCTGCTGGAAGTCATTTCAAAACATGATGTCTTTCTGATGTCCACCAGGAGGCAATAAAACTCTTCAGTTTACAGTGTCTGTACACAGATACTGTAACCTTCCTGTTATGAAGTAGAGATGAAATAGTATTTCTGTAGTTTTTTTCAAGGTCACGTCACCTTGAAACATTGTGTCTTGATCTAAATGTTTAAAGTGAAGTATCATGTGTAAGGTCATATTTAGCTTTACATTTAAAGGTCATCATGAGTCTAGTTAGATGTGTAATTCTCTGTGTCAGTTCATTGACACCTCTGTGTGCTTCGGGGAGAATGATGGGGAGGAGGGTGGATGTTGTGCCTGCATTTCTTCTAGCTTCTGGGCAGATGAATTTAGCGTCTCTCACATCCATGGTCAGATGAGAGATGATTTGTGGGCGATGTGGGGTTCATTTTTAGGTTGAAGTTCAGCTGTGTTCCTAACACAGGTTAAACAGATTGTGTACAGCTGCGGATCTGAATAACATCGTCTGCTCTGAAGCAATATGGGCAATCACTGAAAAATCCCAGAAATATTGTATCATAGCAGACAGATTCTTAACAGATGTGTCATAGCTAATGTACCAACAATATTTTTGATTAAATCTGATTGTCCTGTGGTATTTATAGGGTCTAAATGAAGGGTGCAGGCAGTGGTGTATAAAATACCTGAAAGCCATACTCAAGTAAAAGTACAGCTATTTTACCAGAATATGACTTTGGTAGAAGTTGAATCACCGTTTAGAATATTACTCGAGTAAAAGTCTTAGAGTATGTGATATTTATTGTACTTAAGTACGAAAAGTATTTTTTAAATCTTAAACATACTTAAGTATTTAAAGTAAAAGTACAAGTAAATGCAAAATGGAAAAGCAAATGCTGGTTGCTGAGGAAATACATAAACTTTGAGCTGTGGATCACCGGATCGGCTTTACCGTGGACGAAGCAGAGTCCAGCCCGGGGTCGTCACATGTGGTTGCCGCAAGCCCACCGGCCGCGCCGTTCTCAAGCCGGCCTCCGCTCACTCTAGCCCGCCGTGTGTGACACTGTGTGTTTCGCTGTGAAAGCGAAACTACTTTGTTTGACGCTGTGTGTTTCGTTGTGAAAGCGAAACTACTTTGTTTGACGCTGTGTGTTTCGTTGTGAAAGCGAAACTTCTTTGTTTGATGCTGTGTGTTTCATTGTGAAAGCGAAACTACTTAGTTTGATGCTGTGTTTCGTTGTGAAAGCGAAACTACTTTGTTTGATGCTGTGTGTTTCGTTGTGAAAGCGAAACTACTTAGTTTGATGCTGTGTGTTTCGTTGTGAAAGCGAAACTACTTAGTTTGGTCTTCCAAAAGAGGACACGATTAGAAATCAGTGGTTAAGTTGTATTTACAACACTGTTCCAGAACACTTCAACCCAAATATTCAGATGTGTGCAGCACATTTTATGGAGGACTGTTTCCTGGCAGAGTAGACTACAATGCCGGCTGCAACGCAACGCGTAAAAAGACAGTATAAGTCATTATAATCCATAATTATGTCCCTACTGGATGCAACAAATGCCTCGTTTATAATGGGTTTTAAAGTTTTTGTCTTGTCGCGCCGGCCGGACAGGGCATCACAGTATGGTGAGGGGCGTAACATTTCCGTTACACGCTTGAGTTATTCGGCCAATCACAACACTCTGGATAGCTGGCCAATCACAGCACACCTCGCTTTTCAGACCGTTGAGCTTTGTAAAAATTTACGCATTTCAGAAAGGCGGGGTATAGAGGAGAAACAATAATGAACGGTATGTGGAAAATAATGTGTTTTTTTTTACCTTAAACCGCATAAACACATTTCATTACACCAAATACACAAAATAATGTTCTTTTTAGCAACATCATATGACCCCTTGAAGTATTGTAACGAAGTATTATTACTTCGTTACATTACACCACTGGGTGCAGATGTCAGAATTTCCCTCATGCGGCGGAGGAAGGAGTGACCGCTCTGTCTCTCTGACTCATGCCTGACGCTCCTCTGCCCTGTCACTGCTGGCCGGCCCACATACTTGTGTTCATGTGTAGACTGTCTGTCTGTCCAGGACACACGCCTGTGTCTCTCTTTCCCTCCTGATGGTAGGAAATCAAGCTCTGGTTTTGGGCTGACATGTAATTCAATAAATCAGAGCTAAAAATTCACCTTTTACTGTTTATGTAATTTAATTCATGACATTTATATTGGATTAATATTTAATCATATATATATATATATATATATATATATATATATATATATATATATATATATATATA
>NW_015505200.1:1838400-1866099 GCF_001515645.1 Sinocyclocheilus grahami | reverse complement strand
TTGTGAAAGCGAAACTACTTAGTTTGATGCTGTGTGTTTCGTTGTGAAAGCGAAACTACTTAGTTTGATGCTGTGTGTTTCGTTGTGAAAGCGAAACTACTTAGTTTGATGCTGTGTGTTTCGTTGTGAAAGCGAAACTACTTAGTTTGGTCTTCCAAAAGAGGACACGATTAGAAATCAGTGGTTAAGTTGTATTTACAACACTGTTCCAGAACACTTCAACCCAAATATTCAGATGTGTGCAGCACATTTTATGGAGGACTGTTTCCTGGCAGAGTAGACTACAATGCCGGCTGCAACGCAACGCGTAAAAAGACAGTATAAGTCATTATAATCCATAATTATGTCCCTACTGGATGCAACAAATGCCTCGTTTATAATGGGTTTTAAAGTTTTTGTCTTGTCGCGCCGGCCGGACAGGGCATCACAGTATGGTGAGGGGCGTAACATTTCCGTTACACGCTTGAGTTATTCGGCCAATCACAACACTCTGGATAGCTGGCCAATCACAGCACACCTCGCTTTTCAGACCGTTGAGCTTTGTAAAAATTTACGCATTTCAGAAAGGCGGGGTATAGAGGAGAAACAATAATGAACGGTATGTGGAAAATAATGTGTTTTTTTTTACCTTAAACCGCATAAACACATTTCATTACACCAAATACACAAAATAATGTTCTTTTTAGCAACATCATATGACCCCTTGAAGTATTGTAACGAAGTATTATTACTTCGTTACATTACACCACTGGGTGCAGATGTCAGAATTTCCCTCATGCGGCGGAGGAAGGAGTGACCGCTCTGTCTCTCTGACTCATGCCTGACGCTCCTCTGCCCTGTCACTGCTGGCCGGCCCACATACTTGTGTTCATGTGTAGACTGTCTGTCTGTCCAGGACACACGCCTGTGTCTCTCTTTCCCTCCTGATGGTAGGAAATCAAGCTCTGGTTTTGGGCTGACATGTAATTCAATAAATCAGAGCTAAAAATTCACCTTTTACTGTTTATGTAATTTAATTCATGACATTTATATTGGATTAATATTTAATTATATATATATATATATATATATATATATATATATATAAATTTTGAAAATACAATTATATTTTATATACAATAAAATGCTTGAATTATTAAAATATATATTATAGTATCATTTATATATTTTGTGTGTTATTATGTGTTATCATTTATATATTTTATGTGTTGTTAATTTATTTGATATTTATATAAATTATATATATTATGAATTAATTACTATTATATAAATCATAATTAATATGATATGTAATACAATATGTAATATAAGAAATTACATATAACATAATAGAATATTATTATTGTATATATCCTAAAGATGTATTTATTATATAAACATATGATTTTAACTTTTATTATCATCATAATAAGTGAAGACCGTTAGTGTTAGTAATTTCATTTGATATGTATATTAAAGATTATATTTAATTTTGTAATATTATTAATATTAACAATCATCAATATTATTACTATATTTAATTGATAAAATATGACTATGTATGTTATATATTTATTATTAAATTATCTTTTTTATACTTAACATCATTATAATAACTGATGGCAATAAAGACAATGTTAGCTTTAGTCATTTGTATTGATATTAAATTAATATAAATCATTAATCATCATTTCATAAGTCATTATATTAATCATGAATTATTAAGTCATTTTAATTTATGTATATATTACATTTAGTATCATCACATTAATTGTTAGCTTGATTAATTTCATTTTTAATCGAAGAGATAGACTGTGTGGCCAGAGGCGTGCATGTGTGTGTGTGTGTGTGTGTGTGTGTGTGATTATTTGCCGTGTCTGCTGGGGGCAACCTGCAGCATATCTGTCTATCATGTCTTGCCATGCTGGGGTTAATGTTAAGCCAGTGTGACGTGGCAGCGGTGGAATCTGGGTCAAGACTGGAGCGCTGTCTGTGCTCTCTGCACTGCCGCAGACCGCCTCACTGCAGAGCAGAGCCTCCCCTCCACCCATGTGACTTCCCTCTGCGCTCTGTCAAGCGGGAGTGGGGAGGAAAGGGGTGGGGTGGGGTCGTATTCTTCTCTGGTTGGGTGGCAGTAGTAGTAGTGGAGGCGAAAACACGTGGAGGCACATGCTGTCAAACGCTGGTGCACAAGTACTGCAGTGGGGAGGAAACTGCATTCACACCCATAATCTAAGCCTCTCTCTCTCTCTCTCTCTCTGGCTCTCTCAGAACAGCACCACTGTTATGAACTGAGATGAGTACAGTGCTAATAGTAACTGGGGTTTCAGCTAGCTCACTGAGATTCTGAATACAGAATAAATCAATAATGTTATATTTATTAACGTATTAAATATTTTTTACATGTATTTATGTATATAGTTAATAGTAAGATAGTTGTTAAGTTTAGGTATGGGGTTGTATTAAGGTATCTAAAATATGGTCATGCAGAATAAGGCTTTAATATGTGCTTTATAAGTACTCATAAACAGCCAACATGCTATTAATATGCATGCTAGTGAATAGTGAGAATTGGTCATTAAAATAATGTGTTACCAATTACTTATATAATATTCATAATCATTTATTATTATATTATTAAGTAACTTCATTATCATCAGTGTTAGCCTTACTAATTTCATTTATTAATTTTATTTCACAGGTTTTAAAAGCTTTGCATCTACCTAAACACCCCTTTCCTGTGGTAAAATCACAGTAATACTCGACCTTGAGTGATGTTTTGCTTTAATAGTTTGTATATCTATAATTTGATTGTATCTTTTGTAGAACTGGAGTTTTTTTTTTAAACATTCAAGAAAGCTTGTGAGGTTTACTCTGTCAAACTGTTCCACTTTTAAGTTTAAATTTGTTTTTAAAATGTCTCTTTTCCCAGTGCCGCACTCATGATTAATTTATTCAGGTTCTTTTAAGTCCTGCCGAGTACTCCTGTGCTCCACTCCTATTGGCTGCCAGCACATTTTGGGTTGAAAAATATTTTTAGGCTCCATGGAAACAGCAGAATGTTCGGTCTCCCTCCTTAGCCAATAGGATTGCAGGGTGTATATGCTGTAGTCAAATGAGCAACCTCAGTTTAGATGGTACCATCCCCCCCCCAATCTGAGGGGTGTAAAGCTGACAAGGGGGGCTTAGGCGGTTCAAGACCGATCAAGACAGCAGTGCTTATTTACTCCCTTTGGTCCTTTAAATTCTGAATGCCATGAGAACATGAGTATGCCAAGATATAAAGACAACACACCCCCACTCACACTGCAGAATGCACTGTAGGTCAGTGAGACACTGTAGCGACCCAATTACCTACTTTCAAAGCTGTTCATTTAGAGGAGAAGCAAAGTCCTTCAAAGAAATAAAGAAAGTTTCTCTTCGGCTTGAACACAAAATTCTGACCTTGGCCTTTGAATATGTTGACATGCTGTTTAACTCTTGAGGTCTGTCTGTTCCTCTTGAGGATCCTCTGGTTTTTCATGATGTTATTTAATCTGTTGTAGGCAGTGACTCACTGCGGGAGCACTGAGCTCAGAGCGGATGAATAAGAATGAGAGTGTGCTCTTTTCAGGGAACGTATGATTCTTACAACGATTTAACCCTCAGCCCAAAGGGAGGGGGACTTCGGAGTGTCAATTGTGAACTATAGAAACACTTTGACTGCTAGAGGGCGACATGATCCTGCAGTAGAATCCACCCATGAGTGCTGCAGTCTACTGCATTCTCAGCAGCATGTGTCCTCTCACCTGCAGTCAAACTGGGGTGCGTGTTCAGGAGGGTAATGCAGCAGCATTTGGGTCTCCCGATTTTCTGCATTGCCCTGAGCAGATGTTGCCTGTCACACACATACATGTGGCCAGATGTTGTTGTCATGAGCACATGTGTCACAGTTCTTGAGTCAACCTGAATGTGTTCTTGTATAGGCAAATCAAATGGTGTTTACACCTTCATTGACATTCAAAGTGTCACTAAGCCACAAATCACATGCAAAAATCATCATTCAGAAAGTAGTTTATATTACTTTTCCTTTTTATCTTCTCTTTTAGGTCTCTGACCGGTCGGGATGGGGAATCTGATTAAGGTTCTCACACGAGACATTGACAACAACGCAGGGAACTTTTTCCTGGACTTTGAAAGTAAGTGAATATACAGTCACAAGCTGTATTATCTGATGTTGAGGGCTGGGAGAAATGTCACCTACTCACAATTTATTTACAGTAATTTTGCTGATGATATAAAATGAAACAACACTGTGAATATTATAATAATATTTTTTATTGTAAATAACCTTAAGTATTATATTAATTAATATAATAGTATTTAAGTAATATTTATATTGTAAATAATAATAATAATTATTATTATTATTGTTATTTAATAATAAGATTTTATCATTCTTGCATCTTATAAGCTACAATGGATGAAATGGCAGTTCCTCTAATAGGGAAAAAAACATATTTTCAAAAACATAAATAGTGAATAACCAAAAATATAAATATATGGATACAATTTAAGCAATTACACCCTGTCTTCAATTTAAGCACATTTAAGACTGAGCTTATTTCTCCTCTGCAGATGCCAAGCCCACAGAAGCCGAAAAGAGAGTATGGGAGGAGGTCAATGAGGTGCTAACAGAGGCCGTGAGTGTATTACAGGACCTGCAGTCATATAGTGGAGCAGGTGAAGCCATCAGACAGGCGAGTGCTTTCATAATGCACTTCAGATTGTTTAGACATTAGCCGGGGCTTTATGTTACTTTCCATGACAAGCTCTCTTTATTTCTGTTTGTAAGGAATGTTCTGTTTAAGCGTCTGCATGTTGTCTCCTCAGGCCATACAGCATCCCAATGATGAGCGTGTGCAAGAGAGTACGTGGGCCGCTGTGGTACCGCTGGTTGGCAAACTAAAGAAGTTTTATGAGTTCTCACTAAAACTGGGTATGTCATTATTCTCTTTGCTTTAATGTGCACAGCACACAACACTATAAATAATAACATGCATGGCTATTTTTACCCAGAGGCATAGGTGATAAATGAGAAGATATTTTTAATGATCTACTCTCCCACAATTCCTCACAGGGATACATGGTCCACTGACCCATTTATCATATACTGTAGCATTAGCATCTGCTCTGGACTGTGTTTTGATTTTCAGTGAGGTGATTCTTCTTGAGGTTTAATTCATCAGTATTATCAAACACATTACTGTACCAGCACACACGTCAGCAGCCAGCAATAGTGAGATTATATAAGACTGGGCATTACTAAACTGTCCTTACATCAGCTCATATGCTCTTACTCATGTGCTTTTCTCATTTAAACAAATGTAATCAAAGAGCTGAAATCACCCTACTGTCATATAGCTATACGTAACATGTCAGTATGAATATGTGCAATGTCACATGAGCAAGGCTGCATTTGTAATGAAAATAAGGACTCAAGCCTACAGTTGAATCACAGGTACATGACCTTTTGCAAAACATTGTACAACAGTAAATAATATTTTCAAAATATTTTAATATTCCTGTGAAGTTGTACAGTATTTCTGTTGTGATTCAGCACATGTTCCCAGGGAGCAAGTCATAGACAGAGCAGCAGTGCATCATAATTGGATTAGTGCGCTCTTTGGGCAAGGCCAGTTTCTTTCACCACATCTAGCAAAAACACAGCTCTTGTCATCTCTGACAGTACACACCCCAGATCTTCTGTAACTTAATGATAAATTCATTATCCTCGAAATATATATTTTCTGGAATGTTCAGAACCATTAAAAAGAAAGAATTCTCTTAATGCTCACCAAGTCATTATTTCATCAAAAATACAGTAAAACCAGTAATATTGTGAAATAAGATTACAGTTTAAAATGACTGTTTTCTGATTTTCAGCAGTCATTACTCAAGTCTTCAGTGTCACGTGATCCTTCAGAAGTCATTCTAATATGCTGATTTGGCACTCAGGAAACATTTCTTATTGTTGTTATGTTGAAAACATTTGATACATCCTTTGATGACTAGAAAAAAAACAGCATTTATTTGAAATTGAAATTTGAAACAAATTTGTAACATTATAAATGTCTTCACTGCCACTTTTGATGAATTTGTGTGTTTTAGCTGAATACAAATATTAATTTATTTCAAATAAAAAAAAATAATTCTTAGTGACATCAAACTTCCGGTAGCGTATGTTAGCTGTACCCTACATATGTAGCTCAACTGATGTAGCATGATTCGAACAAAGGCAAGCTTTTGAGTTTGATTCCCACAAAACATGCATATTGATAAAACATGAATGGGATATATTTTCATACTCTTTGTATTTTTATATCAATATTGTACAAGATTATCCTATTTAAATCAATGTGATAAACAAGTCAAAAGTAATAAAAAAGTAGTCTGATTATATTACCTGAAATGTGTAATGTAATGGATCGTTACTGTTACGTTATTGGAATCAGTAACAAATTACAATTTGTAACTGTGACATGGATGTTACAGTTGATGTGGAAAATCACATATCATTTGGAAAATTCTACTAAAATCCAAAGATTGATACTGTACTTGGTGCAGCAGTGGGAAATGCCATATTAACTCATTTGTTCTGTTAATCAGGTTTTTTTCCAGATATATTTAATGTCTCATAATCTTGTATGTCTCAAAGTATGTGATATGCTCTGTGAAAATGTGGTTGTTTTTACTTTTTGTGCTGTCTGTCTGTGCTTGTAAGTCTGTGGGTTTGAGTGATTCAGATGGAGGGTTTGATGTTGAGAAATAGGTCTTGACCTAATTAAACATGACATGACCCTTAATCACTCATCATCACCAGCCAATGGCAGCGCTCTCTGGAGGAGAGGCTCTGGTGAAACATCAAAGGGTCAGACTGACCTAACATCTCTCTGTCAAACACACAGCTGTGTTCTTCTGCCAGACACTCTGTTTCTCTGCCTGTTTTTGTCAAAATATAGCGACCATAACCCAGTATTATCTATACTTCTATCCACCAAAAGCATTAGCAGTTCTGTTTCTTCTGTGTCTTGTGTAGAAGACTCTCTGCAGGGCCTGTTGGAGTTTCTCACCAGCTCGCGCTGCAGCCCAACTCAACATCTGGAGCAGGAGCAGGCGCTGGCACGGCAGTTCGCTGAGATTCTGCATTTCACACTGCGCTTCGATGAGCTGAAGGTAACCAGGCAACCTCAGGTCACACCCATTCTGCACATGTCTAATCCTTCTTGGAACCATCTCTTCCTAACCTGCTTCAGAAAAAGACGGGCGAAATCAACAATTAGGTAGAATGAGAGGATGTGGAGCAAAAGTGTTGTTAGTGGGACTCCAGCATCCTGTCTTTAATCTCAGACCTCCAAAAATCTGTAATTAACACATCTGACCAATCTGTAAATTATATTTATACTTGCAGTGATTATGCAATATCGCTTTCTTGGTTCTATTAATCAGTTGTTGATTGGATGTAGGGAGATCTGAATGTGAGTAAGAAAGGGATGGCCATTTGATATGCCATCAAACAGAAGATCCAGGGTGAATTTTCATTTTATGCTGACTACAAATCAAGTCCAGATAAAAACGAAAATACGGACAGATCTTTTCTTCCACATTGTGATGCACATCTGAGTGTAATGGATTATCGAAGAGGAAAACATGTAGATAATATGTAAAAAGACATTGCTTGTTGATTGTATTTTGAGGTGTGAGCATTGTTCTCAAAAACGGAGGCAGATTAGCGTGAGCTTGCAGGGGCGGGATTTAAGTGGAATAAATAATAGGTGAAGTCCTGCATACATCACTACAGAGAAGTCTATCGTTTTTGCTAGAACAGGGTGTCATGCACTTCTTTTTGTGAGGGGGTACCAGTGATGGGGGTGGGGGGAGGTATAAAAAAAACTTTACTTGCGCTTTCACTAGCTATTTTTCCATCCACCTATTTTTATGTGCATTTTGGGTTATCGCATTAAAAAACTGCTGAATGGAAATGCCAAGATGTGCAAAAAAAACATTAAGAGCTCATCTGAGTTAGATAAATTTTTTATCTGATAAGAAAACGTGCATAAACTACGATGAAAACCAATTTTGCGCACAAGTTAAATTCTCAGCTTTGGATGGAAATGTAGCTTCCGTAATAATTACTGTCTTCAGATGCAATTATATCCTTTTAAATTATGATTTAAAGTAGAATCATATCTTATTAACTCATTTATTCATTATTATTAAAAATGAACATTTAGTAAAATTTTAGACTGATTCCCCCAACCACACATATAGCCTACAAAAATTCCATCTAGGCTAAGTGATATATTTTAGCTTACAAACGGCAAAATTCACTATAACATGACGGTTTTAATTTTGTACAGCATGCATTTAGAAAATAGATTGGGTGAATTTTCAATTCATGACAACAACTAAAAATGTTAAAGTTTATCCTACAGTGAAGCAGCTTTTCTTTTCTTTTTTATTTTGTGGACTACAAAAAAAAAAATCTTCTCAGTCTTGTCCTGAAACTGATAGCAACTTCTGTATCACACATAATGCAATAGCGATAGAGAATGTGTATGATAGAATTTATTTGTAAGCCACTGAATTTTGTATCCAATTAGTTAACTTAATTTGCTCTGTAGTGATTCAGCTAATTAGTTGAACTAATGGAACACAAAGTCCAGTTGCAACCAGTTAGTCAAATTAATGGAAAACTAATGCCGAGTTCACACTGCACGATTTTCAAAGACGTCGCATCACTGTTGGTTTCACACTGAACGACTATCTGGGGTAGCATTCAGTTGTTGCTGTGTTCACACTGCACGATGGAACGATGACAGGAGGTTACACACTGCATGACTTTACAATAGGGAAAACAACCGATAACTCTGTCTGGTGCAGGGTTGCCAGGTTTTTGCTACAACCCCCGCCCAATTACTACTCAAAACTAGCCTGAAAATAGCCCAATTGCTTTCGAGGGGGTCCCCCAGTAAAAATCACGTTGGGGGGGGTAAACATTTTTTTTTCTTTGGCTGGGTTCTCCTGGTACAATTCACATTCCAGGGCCTAAATATCACGTTATTGGGGTTGCTTCAACCTGCTGACATGAAAAACAACAGGTGGCAATCGTGGATTTGGCAACACTGGTCCGCAAACTACATTTCATATAACTCCTCCCCGAACTTCCCACTGCCCTATCGTGCTCTCTCATTGGCTGTAGGTGTTTTACCGTCAGAACTCATTTCACACAGCAGGATTGTGAATCGCCGACAGCTCCAGATATTTAGCATGCCAAATATTTCACGGGCATCGGCGCTTCTCTCAGATCGCGTCTTTGATAATTCACACTGCGTGATTGTCACTCGCGTGAACGAGCACCGATTTGCCTCCGATTTCAGGCATTTGTCTGCGATTTCGCAAAACCTGTCAGCGAGTGAAAAATCGGGCTAAAATCGTGCAGTGTGAACTCTGCATTAGTGCAGTTGCTTTCAAAGGTGCCATAGAGAATATTGTCTAGATTACTGAACTGATGAAGTCTGTCACAAAAACCAGCAGTGGATGAAATGGCCATATGCTCTTTTGATTTTCTAGTTTCTCACTTGAATTCATACATTCACAGTAAAATTACAAATGCATGAATGCCGAGTTTACATGTTTCCCATTCCCATAATTAACAGAAATGCAATTTTCAGCTGCCAGTTTTGCATTTAAATGCTCACCTGCTCTCTCTACAGATGACCAACCCAGCCATCCAGAATGACTTCAGCTACTACAGAAGGACCCTGAGCCGCATGCGTATCATCAACCAAACAGTGAGTGAACCTGCTCCGTATGGAAATGTGCCTCATTTTCAGACAGCTTATGTTGTAGTAAGTCCCCGTCCCCCCATGTCACAGGGGTTAATGGGAGCTCTTCTGTTATCTAATGGTCTCGATCATTAGGTGGCAGAGTGGCACAAGATCCTGACTCAGGGAAACATGAAATATCGCACTCATCTAATCCTCTCTATCTTTTCCAGCTATTTATTTCGTATGTCTCCCTCCTGCTTTTATCTTTTAGCTGACACAGAGTTGAAGTGTGTTCGGTTGACGTTGAGTCGGTAACGCTTGCTAATGACTTCAGGCTCATTAGCACGTGCTGTATCATCAGGGAGCGGCTCGGCAGGGGTTGACACCGAGGATCGTTGACCTTGCCTTGCCAATTAAAAGCACTCTCTGCAAGGAATAATTACGACAGCCACTTTCATCTCATGGAACATGAGCTTGGCTGTGGAAGAGCATGTATTAGGAATTCTGGACATGTCTACAGTCTGTGGATTTAAGCAGGATTTACATTCAGTTTTTAGCATACAGTAATGAATGAAATGTTTCAAGTCAGCTAAAATGCATTTTCAGTGCACCAGAAAGCCCAGTTTCCACATCCATTTCCATGATTAACTACTTAAGTAAAGCTGACCAAGGAAAAGCACATCCATAACCTCCAAAAAGCCCAACGCCTGAACTGACCCCTTTTATTTTAAATCTTTAAAAGTATGGATTTTTTCACACTTGGATACTGAAAATAATCCATACATGTTCTTTCTACAGGCAGAAGAGCATAATGAGGTTGACAACGAACTGGCCAATCGCATGTCTCTCTTCTACGCCAATGCCACGCCCATGCTGAAAACGTTAAGCGATGCCACAACTAAATTTGTATCAAAGGTAGGGGATTGTTAAAATCTGCTGTATTTTGATTATAACAAGCCTTACACAATTCAAACCACTCAAATGGATGTAAAAAAAATTTGACTAACAAGTCCAGATGCTCATGAATAAATTCTACTTAATTAGTCTAAAAAAAGTACATGATATACTTTGGCAACACATCTATACAAGAATGTTTCTCGATCACTTTCACTTCCAAAACACTGTTTTCTCATTACAAACCATCGTAACTAACACATTTTGCACTTTCTATTTGATCAGCATGCAGAACTGCCCGTAGAGAACACAACAGATTGTCTGAGTACGATGGCAAGTGTGTGTAAAGTCATGTTAGAGACACCGTAAGTTGACATGTTTGTTTAAATATTGGCCTTTTGTTTCTTCTGTAGCAGGCTGTAACTTGTTAATTTATCCTCTGCGTGTGTGTGTGTGTGTGTGTATTGATCAGGGAGTACCACAGTCGATTTGCCAGCGAGGACACAGTTGGCCTTTTGTTTCTTCTGTAGCAGGCTGTAACTTGTTAATTTATCCTCTGTGTGTGTGTGTGTGTGTGTATTGATCAGGGAGTACCACAGTCGATTTGCCAGCGAGGACACAGTGTTATTCTGCCTGCGTGTGATGGTGGGGGTGATCATCTTATACGACTATGTCCATCCAGCTGGAGCTTTCGTAAAATCCTCCAAAATCGATGTATGCCTTATTCTGCTTTCTGATCCTTTTAGTAAAAGTTATTTTATTCAAATGTACTCATTTAATTTAATTTCATTAATATGCGGATTAATTGATTTAATCAAAATCTTTAAATAGATTTTATATTTGTAAATAATTAGGGCTCTCAATTTGGGTCTTAAAATAAATTAAAATATTTTTTATAGTTACTAAATTATACTTAGTGCAAATGTACCTAATTAAAAGCAAACTATATGCAAATACAAAGCCTGATTAAAAATACAAATACATGGTTACTGTCACTGATTAAGTGATTAAATATTTTTTAACAGATTTTATATTTGTAAAGTTAATTAGGGCTGTCAATTTAGCATTATGGTAAAAGCATATTAAAAATGATTGCATTTGATCACCAAATAAGCATTTATATCAGTAATTTCTCATTTAAAAAAGTATTGTTTTTTGATTATACAAAATGAATGTGCTAAAAACTATAGATCACCCAAATTAAAAGCAAATTACTGTATATACAAATACAAAACCTTATTCAAAATACAAATACAAAATGTTATTGTCTGTCTTTGTATGATACAGATGAAAGGATGCATTAAGGTTCTGCGATATCAGCCGCCCAACAGTGTGGAGGGGCTTCTCAATGCCCTTAGGTCTGTGAGCTTTTCTGGACTCTTACAGTATAGCTTATACCTTACAACATTACTTAATTTTGATGCAAATCCATATGACTTGTTGTGGTATGTTTTCAGTGGATTTTTAATGTTCTCTCGACTTACAGGTACACAACAAAACATTTGAATGATGAGACTACCTCCAAGCAAATCAAAAACATGTTACAAGCTTAACTGTGTCTGCTAAAAGTATTACTTTTTGAATACATTGGACGAAACGCTTCAGCAGTTTTAGTAATAAAATGAGAATAGCCATGTGTCATGTGGCAGCTACTGTTATCAGTCTGTTTTTACTGTTGTAGTTTTGTTTTTGTTTTTTTGCATATTCTGTTAGACTAAAAGTCATGTGTGGCCTTTAGATTTCAAAGACGATTCTTTGTTGTGTGGCCGTCCAACAAAGATGAGCTTCGTTCATTCCTTTCCCATGTTTTCTACAGTTGACTGAGTGCCCAGGCAGGACCACAAATAATGTGTTGCTTTTTTAATAACAATTTACTGTGATTTTTTTATTAACATGACTCTTTTGAACTGAATAAAGCTATTTTAACCAAAAAGACTGTGAATGGCTGACAGCTCTTAAAGGAAGGGCTCCATTGACACAGGCCATTGAAATCACCATGTACTCTCACCACTTTACTATGTACAAAATAATTAGTTCTAAACCCACATCCTTTTACCTAACAAGAGTTTAGGATTATTCATATTCCCTGACAGTGTCTATTCCAGCATGTCATTGTATAACATTCATTCAAGGCTATATTCTCATTTTTTTCGGAGCCAGAAATAAACATGTGGTTGAAATTTAGCCCTGTTACGAGTTAGCATCTCTTCCACTTTCCCCCAGAAACCAAAACCAGAATGTTCAGAAATTCCAGGCTGTCCATTTGATGGTCAGTTGACTCGGCTGGATTAGTCAGGGGAATGAGATTCCCAAATCAACCTGCCCAGGAAGTGGGAGTTTGTTCTACAGAAGTATGAGTAATACATTCCCTGCTCTGACACTCTGCAGAGTATTTGATCTCCTCCCTTCTGGGAACGTGCACCATCTGTGCGGGACACCCCTCTCGGTTAGTATTACCATCCTATCTGTGACCTCCGCCATGTTTTTTCCTCACTCGTCGGCTCGCACATTTCCTCCTGTTTGTTTGGCTTGCTCAGCGTGTATCACCAGCGAGCGCATACTTTCCCTACTACGGAGTGATTGTTGCCCCCGCTGTCCTTTTAGTCAGAAGCACACTGTTTTTTTTAATGGCTTTCCTGATGAGCTCGGACGCTTTTCCCAGGAGGCTGGTGTGGGGCCATATTCTTGTCTATTCACTCTTTCCTCTTGGTGCTCTGTGAGAAGAGCAACTTCTGATGACTTCCTACCAATATCTCTGCGTGTATGACCCATAATTCCAGAGCACTACCTCACCGTATGGCCGCTGTAATGTAGACCAAACACCATATGTTCAATAGATTTCACACTGCTGCCTAGATTCTGACTTCACAAGGTTACTAAAAACAAGCACAAATAGACAAAAAAATACGTAAATGCTAGTTTGAGGTTACATAATATGATCATTTTGATGATAAATGCATATTCATAGGATTTTGCCAACTTCTGGACCTTGTACTTCACCCAGGATTGCTCTCTTATTGAAGAGGTAAGTGCCACCCTTGACTGACAGCACAAATAGTGTTGTTTATACGTTTAAATTATTCCAGTAACCGAAAAGCTGAATCAGACTTTAAATGACAATATGGCAATAATGAAAATAGCTTGTGGGCACTAGTTTTATTAATATGAGAAGTGTATATTAACTGTTATATTAAAAATTTATCAAGTATATGTACAGTAATATAAAACAAATTATTTTTTAAATTAAAACATAATTTTTAACAATGTTAAAAATATATTTATTTTTTTATATTTTATTATTATACATTTAAAAGAATAAAAATAATGCTTTCATTTAAAAAAGAATAACAATTGGCAATAATAAATTACTTTTAATGAAATTTGTAATAATAACAATAGTATTTTCCCCCATTAAAGAGACCTTTCCAGTATTTGGAGACATTGCCTGCCTTTTATCAGTGATCCAGAAACATTTATACAAAAATACAGCATTTATATCAAGTGCACTCCCTCACATGAGGAAGGTTTCTGACCTTAAATGGCTGGACGAATTTGTGACTTTAGAATGTTTGCCCTCCTCTGAGATTCATTCTGACATGTAAAAGTGAATTAGTGAAATAATGTTGAGACTGAAATGGAAAAATGATGCTGGAAACAAATGCCATTGCAATGTTTGAACTGTGAGTCAGTCAGATTGGAGCACACTAGCACTGCTGGATTTGGTGTATTTTAGCACACTCCTACATCCTGTTATGGGAAGCATGTTTTTGGACTTATCTCTGCTGTGACCCCACAGCTATAGCTCACATTCTGACATCTATTTTTTTCCCTGTAGTGTGCATGTTTCTGTGCATATACTGATTTTCATTGGAGAACCGATGACATGAATAAGTGCAGCCTTGAATCTGCAGATGGCAGCAGTAACTTGTGAGACACTGTAAATCCATATGGTGACCCAACATACAGATGATGATAATAGAGGAGGAAGACCATAAGAATCCTCTCAGACCTATCTACACTCTACAGATCTGATATTGGACTGAATGTCACACTAATGTGCCATCTGATGCAACAGGTCCATCTGTTTTAATGAATTGTTAAGCCACGAGCGCAGCAGATGCTGTCAATGTTAACGGAAGGAACCTCAGCATGAAAAGACCGCTTACAAGGAGGGCTTGCTGATGGGACGTCCGCTCTTTGTCTCTAAGGTCTACTCAAAGACATTTTTCAGCAGCAAGAAAAAAAAGACCATACAAGAAAAGAGACAAAAATGAAGCGTCCTTTAACATTTTCCTTACCACTTATGTTTGTGATCAGGTAGATTAAGTTTTTCTGCAGTTTACACACTGATTTAGGGGTAAAAATCAGGAATATTTAGCAAAAAGCAGGGATGAGAGTACACTGGAAAAAGTGACAATTTTCAGTCAGAAACTGCAAGAAAATTTCACAAGTAATTATAAAGAAATGGCAACTAACATTTTAATACGTTTTATTTACAATTAAAAAAAAAAAAGTTTTTTACAGTATATAAACCGTTTTAATCAGCGCTTGTTCTCCATGTACTCGGAAATCAGCACCTGAAAGCATATCAAAATCTGAATTTTTGGGTGAACTGACCCTTTAAGGGTATTGTTCAGAGATCTGATGGTGTTTAAGGTGCTCTGAACTGCACTGTGGGTGGGATCGGGCTGCAGGATGGTGGCAGTGCTCCAGCTGTCGTTGTGTAATCATATTACTGTAATTAGGTAGTGTACTCCCTAATCCACTTCAGTCAAAACACTGGCCTGTGTCTGACTTACCCTTATGCCTCTGTCGTCAATTACCAACAGGCAGATTCTCTTCTCTAGCAGCTCTAGCTCATGAATTCTGTGTGTAGATTAATCTAAGGGTTCATTTAAGGGTTAGGCCCATGTATTGTGCTATTTTCACCTTAATGTCTCTTTAGATGTAAACTTACATAAATCATTATGTGACTCTTCGTGAATATTGTGGTGTGGATACTTTATAGTCTGATCATGACTGGTTAAGACTTAATTAGAGATTATAATAAACATATAACATGGAAGAAACTGATTTTGGCACACAAATACATTCAATGTCTGCCATTATGTGGCTTTCTGGTTTTCAATCTCAAGGGTATTTGACTGTCTATAGGTGTGTCAAAGTTCTCTGGGGTTAGAGTTTATGTGTGAGGCCTGCAGGTGGAGCAACAGCACTAGCTTAAACACCATCTATAGGTAAAGCCTTACACACAATGTGAATGTATATGTACTCTGTTTGCTCATTTGATACACTACAAGACTTGGTCTTTGTGAATATGGATTCTCAGAGAGACAAAGTTAATCACGACTTACACAGAGGCTAGAGGACAAACTCTGCCCTTGTGAGAGAAGATGAGGTAAAATCACTGGATCTCTCATTCTATATCAACTCTCTGTCATGATCAATAATGATCAATCATCTCCAATGATTTCACATTAACTGACCTAGTCTAAAATTCTCTTGTCATTTGTCTGTAAGAAGGGGATGGGATAAAACTGATGCTGAGTTTATGGTTGCGCAGCACTTTTTTTGGTGCTTAGATCAAAATAAATGAAAGCCATTTATCTTTATCTCATCTGTCCATCAACCTGATTTGCTTCCATCTTCTTCTTTCTTCAATAAAATGGCAAAGTATTTAATAGTAAGTTCTGTTATGCATATTACTAAAAAATTAATTACATAAATTGAATTGCATACAATACAATTCAAAAGTTTGTGGTGTTTAAATTTTTAAGCAAGCATGGATTAAATTGATCAAAAGAGACGGTAAAGACATTTATAACATCACAAAAAAATCTATTTCACAATATTGCTGTACTTTCGAACTTTCTATTCATCAAATAATCCTGAAAAAATTTATCATGGTGCCCACAAAAATATTAAGCAGCACAACTTTTAACATTGGTGATAATAGGTTAATACCATATAACATAACATTGATGATAAAGCATATTAGAAGGATTTCTGAAGGATCACGCGACAGTATATTTTAAAATATATTTAAAAAGAAAACAGCTATTTTAAAATGTAATATTTCACATTCTGTAATATTTCATTTTTTTAAGGAAAAACGAATTTTACATAATTCAGTCAATTTCTTGTAAAAGGTGCCGAGATATGGCGTTACAAAAAATGTTGTGTCTGGCGAATCAAATATATTTTCTTTAATTAGCAGTTAGCAGGAACCAGCACTTCCTACTATGCATTCAGCAACAGTCTGCTATGAATGATTTAACTTTGAATAACTAGGCAAACAATAGGTCCCCTCTGAGCAACGCTCTGCCATGTGGGCAGCCCTTATGTCAACAAACAGCCTCATTACCTCTAATATGATTTCCTCTGGTATTTCTCTCTTCCTTTCTTGTATTTGCCCACACAAAGATGGGGGCAGAGTGCAAAGGATATTTGGAGACTAGCGATTACAGCTCAATCCTGGAAGTTGTCATTGTTGTCAGTGGCTGGCCTTGCTCCATGACCCTGCACTCTGGCTCAACTCTTGCTGTCTCTGAACCCACAGAGAGGCTGAGTTCTGTCTCACTGTCTGGTCTCCACCTACAAAAATTCAACAGACTGAAATGACTGCTGAAAATAGGACAGTTGACCCGGAAATGAAAAATGTGCAACCATTTACGCACCCTCACGTTGCTCCAAACCTGATGCTCCTTTTCATCCACAGTTACCCCTGTGTTCAGTGGAACAAAGAAAGTCATACAGGTTTAAAACAAGCATGAGGGTGAGTAAATGATGACAGAACTGATATTTTTGGGTAAAAAATATACCATACTCAAAACTGTTTATATTTTGTACAAAACAGGAGCGAAATAAAATGTGGGTTCCTCACACCTGCTGTTCATCTCATATTAAGGCAGACACCAGAGTCAGATGGCCTGGATTCTTGATGTTATTTTCTCAACATTATCAGTGATCTGTCTGTATGACTCATTATTATTGGAATGTAATAGCAATGATTAAGCTCATAGTTTTCTTAGCACTCAAACCAGCCCGATTCCAATTCATGTCCATCTCAAATTGTCTTTAAACATTAACCTGAGTCTTTGATTAATTAACTTTGCTGATAAATTTCAGATCATGATTTCGAGATTAAGTCATTCATTATGGGCTTTTCTACAGAAGTGTTTCTTCCTCAGAAATATAGCAGAGCTTTACAATGACAAAACAGTTAATTTGGTAACACTAAAACTAATACAATTTCACAAAACAGACCATAGTCTGTTGAGAAACTCGATTTCACAGACTAAATATGTAGTTAGAGCACTTTGCCTTTGCACAGCAGTATAGAGGCCTGCTTTCTGAGTATATGAGCCATAAATCAGACATGCTTAGGTGGAAAGTTTTTGCACAGCTTGAAGGTACCACAGTGAGTCCTCAGGGATCTCCCACGGCCATGAACCATGACTCCAGTGGGCTGCCGATTTAACACAAGGGTAAATAAACAACACTTGTCTGCTGATATATAAACAGACACACACTCCTTCTGGAGTCAGTTGTAGTCTGACAGTTGAAGTTACGGTTGCGCAAGTAAGGAACTACGCAGACGGCTTTGGCAACAAAGGCAGTATTATGTGGGGAGGGTCTGAGAGGGCTGCATTCATAGATAAAGAGGTAGTCAGATGCTCAGTGAGACCTGTGGCTCTGTTTTTTCCTCTTTCAGTCTTTATCCAGATGACTGGAAATTAAAATAGAGCCATGTGGCCACGTGCACTGAATTTCAACTCTCAAAGCTAGCATGCCTTCACTTCCCAGGATGTGTTAGAGGCCGATTGGGGGTCATTCTTCACCTCTGTGTGAGGTGAGTTCAAACACAACAGAGGCCTTTTATGGGGTTACCATAACATCAAACTCTCATTCGGTCATTACATGACAAATAGTGCACAATGCTGAACCTGTGCCCGCCGTCCTGGGAGATGTCAGGAACCCTGGGAACATGCTGGGCTTACTCTTTCACAATAGAGCCTTCTTATTCATATGTGGAGGAACGTTCTAGTGCAAACATCTGCACTTGAGTTCAGTTCCACTTAAGCGATTCAGTTGATTCATAATGGAGCATTACTGAGATCCCCCATCACACTTTCTTTCATGATTATATGTGGTTACACCACTCACAGGTCTGTCATCCTCATATCAAGTCTCTTTCATGATCAGTAGTCATCAATCATCCCTAATGATTTCACATTATAACTGAGCTAGACTGGGATTTTCTTCCCATTTATCTGTAAGAAGGGAGTGGTGAACTGATGCAGTAAAATTGATGGAAATCCTGCTAAAATATTGATGAAAAAAATGTTATCACAGCATGAGATTATGATTGCAAAGCACTTTCCATATGTGCTTAGATCAGAATAAATAAGTCATTTTTTATATTTACGATCTGTCCACCTATAATCTGTTTTACCTCTATCTTGTTATCCCTTCTCAGTACAACAGTAATTAACGTTAAATGTAATAACAGTACAAACAACATTTTGATGTTGTTTTATACAACAGTTCAATAAACAATTTAATATTGGGCAACATACATAAGACAGAATACAGCCAGTTACTTTGTCTATTTTTCCTCCGCTAGGAAAACAAACAAAGCAAAACAGTCACTGAGTGAATCATTGTTTCTAAGCAAATCAGTTGAGTAAATGATTCAGTGACTCAACTGAGTGACACTTGTTGCATCTCTGAGTAAGTTTTGTTTCTGAATGAATTAGTAGATTGAATGATGCAATGACTCACTCATAAAGATTGAATCTGTGTTTTTGCACAAATCAGCTTGGGAGAACACACACACACACACACACTTAATTTGTTTCCTTGAAGGAAACACTGAAAAATTATGCTGAAAAATGTGTTGCGTTGAGTCAAATCAAATATTTTTCTGTCAGAAACAAATACTTCCTTTTATGCATGTGAGTGATTTAGATTGGAGAAACTGGGCAAACAATAGTTTCCTTTTGAGCAACACTTTGCCATGTGGCCAGTCCTTACGTCAACAAATGGCCTAATTACATTTAATATGATTTCTCACATGTTTTTCCTTTTTTTCCCTAATTTGCACACAAATAGATGGGCAGAGTGCAGAGTGAAAGAGATTATGTCCTTCAGCAGAGCACTAAAACCCAGGGTGCATCAGGAGGACTGTACTGACAGAAGATAAGCAGAAGGTTTTGCTGACTCACTGGCCTGTGTTTTAAATGAAGCAGATATGAGATGAATGTATATTTGAAAATGCACAGTAAATGTAGGTTCTTGAGAGAAATACGCTACATATTTGCTGTGTGTACATTAATGAGGAAAAAAAATGAACTTAAATGATTTTAGCAAATGGCTGCAATATAACAAAGAGTGAAAAATTTAAGGGGGTCTGAATACTTTCCGTACCCACTGTATGTTCATAATGTTCTCAGGGTCCCATACAGTCCCTCTCGCTCTCCATGAACATTATGCTTCAAATCAGAACTGAAAAATTTGCCATGCACCTTTTCAGCTGTAACTCTACACCACACACATCTCCCTTCATCCTTTGCTTCTCAATTACAGATTTGTTGAATAGTTATGAGCTTTTATTGTGCTATCGAACTTGCTTTAGAAGATATATGATATCAGCACAGCTTTTGAAACAGGGGCCGCCTTTCACACAAACAAATCATACTGGCCCATTTGAGGTATCATGACTTCCTTATGTTTACTGAAATTAATACAATGAAAGAAAAGAGCAATGTGTGTGTGCCTCATATGAAAATCTATACTCTAATCTAATCCTATTGCACTGATTTTATCTGATGCCAGTGACTCAGTCTTTTATTCTAGATTTCCTGAACACTAATTCAAAGGTATAAAACGTCAAGCTCTATAGGCTAAATACAGTTATTCCAAAATCATGGAAAATCATTCTATGACAATTTTTCTCAGTTTCAGTAATTCAGTTTCACTTTTACGTAAAACTAAGCTTTTATCTCTTAACTAATTAAGTAAACTAAAACTGAACTGTCACTTCTGTTAGTGAGTCAACAGTCTTTTAACTAGTCTGAGAAAAGCAGTCGCTGTGTAAACTCTGTAATCCATAAATTGTGAAATCACATACTGCATTGTCAAATATGCCATATCTTCAAAGAGGAGCAATGAATTGAGCTTTAAAGTGCCGCAAGTACAATAAAGAGATAACGGTTCCCAAGTTCACTAAATTTCACTTAAATGTATCAAGTACAACCTAGTACATTGTAGGTATAGTTACATATTTTTTAAGAACAACTGCTTTGGATTGATTTAGATGTAAGACTTAATATGAGTGTTCATTTAAGACAAGTTTAATCCCGAGAAATGGACCTGCTGTGGTTTAGCACTATAATTACATTTTTCTAGACTTTTCTTATAATTTTGTCATTTCAACTTTCTGATTAAACAGATACAAGTGTACTACATCTCCCATCATTAAAAGTCACACACTAAATCTTGGTCTTAAGCTGCCTTTGGGAACCAAATGCTCAGCAGAGCAAACCTTGATGAATAACAAACATTTTTTTTACTGAACTATTTTGGAATCTGCAATAAACAAGCACTGAACAGTCATCACCTGTTTCCTTTCTAATCAGCCCACTTTTAAGGATACTGTCAAAGCCTAACCTTACTGATTGCAGATGCATGAATTACTGTATGTTCAGATGTAACTAAAACTCTGTTTTTTAAGTGCCTTCTCCTTTGCTCCTAGGTGCATGAAAGGGGGAGGGAGATCTTCATCTTATCCATGGGAGCTTCCTTTGGCGCTAACATGGTGGGATTCCTGGAATTGTACTCATTTTGAAACTTAACTGCCAGCGTGACAGGTGTGCCCATGGTATATGGGTAACGGCTCACTTTGAAACCCTTTTTGTGTCAGCCTGACAGGATGTGAAGGGCCTCACAGTCTGGGGAAATATTTTGTGCTGTCACACTAGAACTTATATGTTTCAAACATTACAACATGTTTCAGGAAACATGAGACATTTCTTGTAAATGTTTAAGGTATCAACATACTGTATTATGTGCTGTTATATATAGATGTACTGTACACAATATACAGTATATATAGAGTGGTTTCCAAAACGTCTGAGACCATATTGAAAATGTGAGATATAAATCTAATTCAAACCTGGAAATAAACAGAAGGTTTAGAATTCAGTTAAGAAAAAAAGAAAAATAAATAAAGGTTTGGTAAGTCTCTAATTATATAAGCAATTCTCTATCATGTTTATCAGGTTTTAAACAAACTATAACAAAAGGGATGCCAAATATAATTTAACTCTAAAAAATGTAAAGTAAAGTAAAGTACTAATGGTGAGGGTTATCTATTTGGCTAACCAATGGTGGATGAGTGAGAATTTGTTTGAAAGCAGTCATTATTTTTTTAATTCTATTTGGTGTCACTACAGAAATTAAATTAAAATGCTGTGATGAAGCAGACAGCACAATACATCACATGAGTCTTGATCAATTTGATCACCTTGTATTCTTCTAATTTAAAGAGGCGCCCTAAATCACATCCTTGCTGGTCACGCAAAGCTTCATTAGCCCCCTGAAAGTACACACTGTTTACCACACACTTATTTTTATAAGATATCCTCCGTTCCATTTTAAAACAGTATGATGCTAATTCAAATCTGCTGTCAGTGGAGATCATTTGTTGGAAACTTTGATATGAAAAATTTGCTATCCAATGCACCTGAGGATATGAAATGAAGTGCAATTATAAACCAAAATGATCCACAAACATGGCATTTTACTTGACCTTGTTACTTTGTTACCTATGGCTGATGAAAGCTAAACGCAACCTTACTTACACTACAATGCTGCATTGAAAGCACAGCTGTGTGTGAGTTGATGAAGAGAATCTGAAATCAAAACAAAGGGTGAGTGTGTGGGTTATGTAACTGTGATTATGGGGCATTAGAGTAATCTGCTCTAATGCAGACAGAGCAGCTGCTCACAATCGCCTGCACACTCATAAGAGAGGAACAGCAGTAATGGTGTTACACTGGAACAGACAGAAATACACACACAGCTCAATTATAACGCCAATGTGCTATTGAAACACTCTATATACCTTTTTAATGCGACGGTGGTCAACAATCGCTCATGTCATCTCACTAAACATGCCCCCTTGCTATAAACACATGCTTATCTCTGCATTTAATGAACATGCAATACCACATTAAAGTCCATTCACATCTACACTAAAGTCCTGTGTGAGCAAGGCCCAGGATTAGGTCTGTCTCATCTCATTACAGCCCGTGTTTAATGGTAGACGCATAGGGTTTCCAGGTCAGTGTCCATACCACATAGTTTATCCATGACCCTGTCTGCCCAGACAAAACTCTATTTACACACACCCCAGCACCTCAGGATGAATAACAACGGGATTTTATAGTCCTAAAGGAACTGCCATTTTAGCACTGGCCAGCTTCAACTCTGACAGCTGGACTTTATGTGTCTGCCATTTTGGAGAACTATCAGCTGTTCAGACCTAAAGCATCTAGGGTCAAAGCGTTCTGAAAGAGTCTAGGCTTTTGTGTATCAGAGACAGTGTGCATATTTAGACCTGATCGTGAAATGACGTGTTTTACGCACAGGGCTTGATTTTGCTAAACTGACGCTAGTTGTTACCAAAGTCATAGGTTTGAACATGATAGGCTTAAAACTTTATAAATAGGGATGCACCATTATTAAAATTCTGGCTGATACTGATAAGTCGATAATTATTACAATAACAAATAAATATTATATATTAAAATAAGTATTACAATATTAAAATTCTGTATTATTTTGCCTAATTGGTTTAAAAAACACTAAAAACTAAAATCAGCCGTTTTAAATACTACAAGTGAATATTGACATTTGCACCATTATAATGTACAGTATGAAAAAAATGTATATTCATTTTGAGATTCATTACATTACAAAAATTAGATTAGATTACAGAACATTTAAGAAATGAGCATGATTACTGTGACAGTAAAGACAGATTTCTATATCAAATAAATAATGTTTTTTAAACTTTCTTTTCATCAAATAATCCTAAAAAATGTATCAGTTTCCACCAAAATATTAAGCAGCACAATTGACAATTGAATTGTTAATCAATTAACATTGATAATAAGAAGAAATGTTTCTTGAGCATCAAATCAGCATATTAGAAGGATTTCCAATCATGTGACTCTGAAGACTGGAGTAATGACTGCTAAAAAATTCAGCTTTGCTAATATAGGAATATACTGTATATTTATAAATATATTAAAATAGAAAACCGGTATTTCACAATTTTACTGTTTATTTTGTGCAGCCCTGGTGAGCATAAGAGACTTCGTTTAACAACATAAAAAAAATGTATGCAGACAGTTTAATGAAATTTAAAACAAAAAAAATATTAAACCATGCACAATTCAATATCCAATATCAACCAATGTGAACATTTTTAAAAATCTCTATCCAATATGGTACTGAAATATTGTGCATCCCTACTAATAAAAAACAGCCAAAAATAGTGTTCGAAACATAAAGTAATGAAGATATGCCTAACAATGTGCCTGTTGGTTGCTGTTCCAGCTGCTTGGCAAAACTACCTGACCCAATTTCAGGTTGCTGTTCACTGGCAGGATGACTTTATCCTCTCGGCTCCACTTTACATGTCCGGGAGGGCTGATAACAGCTGGAAAAAGAAATAACATGGAACGTCAGCGCTGCTGGTGTCTGGAGCCATTTGGATGGCAGAACAGCAGAACCACTGTTGCAGGCCAGATAAAACAAGACTCTGAGTGCGACAATAGGGGAAACTGTTACACCCCTTTAACGCCTGCTATCATAACTCTAGTTTTGTTACAGATGAAGCATAGCAATATGAATACCATGCAGTGAAATTGCTGAGTGACAGCAGCAAATACAGTATCTGTGAGTCAGCAGTGAAAGAGGTACAGTATCAAGTTATCCACAGTCTGACAGATCAAGTAAAGTCAACTATCTGTGGTGGTAATGAGTAATGAGTTTTAAGCCATTAAGCAGGGCTGACCTCAAGGCTAGAGTTCATAGAGGTTTCTTTTGGCAGCTGTGGGAGTTAAAAGGAGTTGAGTATCAAATGTGAGCGAAGCAGTCAAAAAGCACATCTTAGATATAAACCGTCGCTACGTCCTCAATGCAGTGAAATGCGATATGGCAATAGGCTTCTTTGAAATACTGCTGAGAATAAGTTCAACTGTCAGTGTGGGTGGTGTGCTGTTGGAATAACATTCTCATTTGCATTTAATGTGGAAGGTGCAGTTCGTGCCAAATCATTTGAAATAATTCAAATATTAGAATTCATAATGATCTCTCACCGAATTTTCAGTTAAAATTCTGTGAATGAATACCACTAACTTCCATGACACACACACAGTGGCCACAATAAGCATTTGGACATGTAAGTCAGACTGAAAAAGATATAACTGTTAATGCTTTAGATAACGTTTATTAGTTTTAAAATGATAAAACAATAGATTTGGGCTGACCTCAAGGCTAGAGTTCATAGAGGTTTCTTTTGGCAGCTGTGGGAGTTAAAAGGAGTTGAGTATCAAATGTGAGCGAAGCAGTCAAAAAGCACATCTTAGATATAAACCGTCGCTACGTCCTCAATGCAGTGAAATGCGATATGGCAATAGGCTTCTTTGAAATACTGCTGAGAATAAGTTCAACTGTCAGTGTGGGTGGTGTGCTGTTGGAATAACATTCTCATTTGCATTTAATGTGGAAGGTGCAGTTCGTGCCAAATCATTTGAAATAATTCAAATATTAGAATTCATAATGATCTCTCACCGAATTTTCAGTTAAAATTCTGTGAATGAATACCATTAACTTCCATGACACACACACAGTGACCACAATAAGCATTTGGACATGTAAGTCAGACTGAAAAAGATATAACTGTTAATGCTTTAGATAACGTTTATTAGTTTTAAAATGATAAAACAATAGATTTAAAAAAAAAAGATGAGAAGAAAAGTGAAGTTAATGCTGGGAAAAGGTCTAGCGTTTGTTTGCAGATGCCCTTTGTTTTGATATTTTGGTGCCACTGTAAAGTGTCCTTGAACTATATTTAACTGAAAGCATTGTAGTACATTCATATGTTAATAGCCATCAGTAAAAGCTGTATCGGCATACTTTGTACTGTATCAGAGCGCGGCAGATCTACCATTCCATATATGGCATTTCCTTCCTCAGTAAATTTTGTAGCAGTGCCAGGAACATAACAGGCTGTGAATGTGTGCCAAGAGAAAGCAGGAAATCACTCATATATCTTTAAGATAAGAAAGGTTCGGCATTTTGGGTACACAAAGAACAAAGCGCAGCTGTCACGGCTGTTTCCTGCATGTGCTCTCCGCCATTGCTGTCTAATATCGTTATCTTCTGTTGTCAAGTACACATTATCAGACAGGTTTACTCAACTGAGCTGTGAAATCGCATTTATGTCACACTTTGTCAGGGATTTGGATTTTTGGCCAGCTGTGTTTTTCCTTTTTGTGTGTCTGTGTTTGTGAGTTGGTGTATCCCGGGGTGTGGCTATGCTCTCCTCTCTGTGGCTGATGGCTGAATGTGAATCACCTGCTGCCAATCAACTCATCAGCCTCCAGTATTTAAACCCTGGGTCTTCAGTCATTTTCTGCCAGATCGTTCTGTCTGCCTATGTGACCTCACGCCACCTGCATTCTGCCTGCCACGCCCGATCAACATTCTTAATTATTTATTAATTAATTAAAATTAATTATTTGCATAATTTTTAGTCTGTGTTCTGCTTTTGGGTCCAAAGCTGTGTTTGGTAACACACTTGCATGTGATTCTATTGAATCTGCACCTTTGTATCCAGGTCAGAGTTTCCTCAAATGTGCCGAATGATGAAATGTATTTATCTATTTTTTTTGCTGGAATATGTTAACTTTATTTTTACGAGCAAAATAAGCAAAGTCATGCCAAAAGTGCTACAGGGAAAAAATAAAACACTAAAAACATATATATCGGCATGTCAGCGCATGCCACTCTTTGAACATTCATCTAAACTATGCTCCATCAAGATAAGGAGCCAAGTAGCAATACAATACTTGTCAAAGATATTTACAGCCATGCCATGCAGTAAACAATAGGACAGAACAATAAAGGGCCCTTGAGGCACTCAGTTTATCAATAGTTACTTGAATGGCATGCAATCAAATATATGTTACATAGCGGATGTTGAAGATCAAAATGATCTGGGAGGTATGCAGTTGACCGATGGAAAACAACCGAACCCAAACCAAATGACAAAGAAGTCTTGTGACCATACTGGACTCTTGTGAATTTTTTTTTTTCCGGAGCTCCAGCTTCTGTGTGCCACATGTTTGATTCTTTATCCTCTTGTGGTCAGCCCTCATGAGGACCACCCTCCAGTCATCTAATCCACAACTTGTTTGCAGGTTCAGTCTGAAAGCGGTATTAATCATGACCCCCGTCAGAGTTGGTCAACACTGCCAACACCGATACTGGTGAGTGTGATTTACAGATATCAGATGTGCAGTTTGAAAAGGTATCTTTAAATGTAATTTTCATTATGCTGCAGTTTAAAAATTATGGATTTTATTGTGTCAAGCTAAATAATGAAAGTGTTTTTTATCACCCAGGAGTTAAATATAAACTCAAGGCCTCCTTTTTTTCACAAAAGTAGTATAGGGAACACGAACAACCTGGCAGTTGGTCAGTGTGTTCCTTTATAATGCTTATGACAGTCACAGCAGTAGGTGTCTTCTGTAATTGCTCCATATAAAAAGACAACCGTCCCACATTGGATGTAATGTACTCTGAAATTGTCAGCAGCACAGCATGTCCGCTGCCAGGGAACAATGGGTTCAAGCATTGTGAATTTCATTGAATGTAGAGTGAATTACCCCCCCCCCCCCCCCGCGGCCCCACACAAAACAACAAAACAGACAAACTAAAC
>NW_015505200.1:1797349-1838080 GCF_001515645.1 Sinocyclocheilus grahami | reverse complement strand
TTCCCCCCCCCCCCCCCATGTGACCTCAATAACCAAAGAACACAGGTAACACTGAAACCGCCGGTTTACTTGAAAACAGAGGTCGCTGAATTAATGTGCCAAGCTACATAGGAGACAAGACAACAGAGAATGACTATGAATCATCACAATTATTGCTTTATCTTCTCAGATACCTTGTTTTGATCCCAACTCAGTTTTTATTGGTAGTTTAAGATGGACAGGTGGGTAAATAAAGGTAATTTTCTGTTGTTTCAAGAAATATTTTGTCTCGTGCTGTGACTTCACAGAAGCTACAACCTTACAGTTGAAAAAAAGGATTTTACAGGTGATGAATAAGTCAGTGCTGTGAAATTAAAAATGGATAAGTTCATCTGGAGTTTACTGGAACTCTAGTCAGCAGGAATTAGGGCTGTAGGGTTTAAACAAAAGGTATTTGCAAATCCTTATGTTCTTTATAATGATAATTTTAAACTGGGCTCGCAAAATCACAATCTACTGAACATGCAAGCTGTATTTACTGGAACATGCACAATATGGCATGTGTGTGGCATATGGCAAATAGGAGCTCTGTGTATTGACTGTGACAGTGACACTTAACCATATTCTGCCCCCCACCCCCCCAAACAAAACCCTCACTCACTTTAATTAAAGAGGAGCAGATAAAGCTATTGGATACCCCACTTAGCACTGCTCTGTGCCTAAAGCACACCTAAAGCCTGCTGCCATTATGGATATTAAATAGCTGTGCTGCTCTTGATGTGGTTTCATTAAACTGTAAAACAATTGCAGAGGGGTTCGAACAGTTGATCTGTTGTGGATCTTTGTAGTCAGTGACATTTAAGCTCCCACAATAGCACAGTAAATGATAGGCCACATCTGACTGAGAATTTTTATCTCTTAATTTTTTCTTTACTTTTTTAACTTTATTTTTTTTCCAAGCAGATATTCAAACCATACATTATATATTATAACTATACATTTAAAAATGATAAAATTACTATACAAAATGCAAGTAAAAGAAAATGTATACTTCATATACTAATAAGATATAACGTGATTTCTTTGCTTCAATTGAAGCGGTTTTGGTGTTCCATTAAACCCAAATATTAAACTCTGGCAAAACAACAACAAAAAAACATCTCTCCAACAATGTGAGACTGTTGGCCCAGACTACTGATTTGTGAGCTTAATTTACATAACTCTTAAACAAAAAACAGAGGGAGTTGGTTCACAGAACTGTGTCTGAAGTGGGTGAATGTTAACTCAACTACTAACTTTTTTCAGCCAATCAGAACACAAACAGTTAGGAATTTCTGTGTGGTTGAAGCCGCCTTTGGCAGTGACTAAGCTCCTTCTCACTTTCAGTCCACACTGAAGAACTGAGAAGTCACATTATACACAACTCTACACATGTAGTGTGGTCCGCACAAAGACCACACGTCTTGTTGTTCATGGTTATGGTTTATGTTCCTCCAGTTGTTGTTATGACAAGCTTCATAATTTGCTGCCAAAGGTGTTGCAATACATGGCACGAAATCTGTGAGAAATGCCATAGGCAAACATTTAATTGATCACTCCTCTATTTGTAAACAAGGAGTGTGACAAATCCACAAGTAGGTGGTAAGACTTTGGCTGTGAACAGGTGTGACATCCCCTACATTTTCACACACTCTCAAGTTGGTAAGTGGGCAACTGGCTTTAAATGACTGACCTCCATTTAGAATAATTAAAGTCAAGAATGAAATGGAGAGTGATTTGACAACGAGTTGCAAAATCCCCCTCCTCTGAACCAAAATAGTGTGAATTTTAAAGAGATAATTCAACCAAAAATGGAATTGTTCCAAACCTGTATGACTTCATTTCATCTGTGGAACACAAGAGACTGTCCCCTTATGGGTGTCATTTTTCAATTGTACATGTCTATGTAGCAACATGAAGTCTACACCAAATTTACCCTTGGGGACAGTCAAGATAGACTAGACTAGACTAGAACAGAATACTTTGATTTTGAAGAAAATGGCCTTTATATGGATTAATAGTCTCTATGTCGTATTATGTCCATGTGCATCAACATGTAAGCAGCAGTGACTCACATCTAGACTTATTAGTATAAACCACAGGATTTAGAGTTTGGATTTTGAAACGGGTCATTATAGGATGTTTTTCTTTCAGAGAGTTGATGGGATAAACTGTGGGATCTGTCATAAAACACTCAGAGAGACAAAAATGAAATCTCCTCGCTTGTCAGCTTTAATCTCTTACGAGTGTAATCCACCTTTACAGGGACACTGGTTTAAACAAAAATCCCACATGAACAATCAACTTTAAGACAAGTTTGCTTACTAGGATAAACTTCAGAGAGAGACTGAAAAAGTTTGATTGGTAATTCTTGAATACATCAATGAATAACTTCATAGCAGTACTTCTAGCAAATTTCCAGAGCAAGCCACAAAAAAGGCACTTATTTCCTTTAATAATTCGGCAGAGTCTCTATTAAGTGCACTTCCTGCTCTGTTTAGCATCTCTCCATTCAGTGTCCCATCCTCTGCGCCTGTGGCCTGGGCTGAGCTCACTAAACTGTGTGGTCGAAGGTTACACATGTGATTTACAGCAACCAGAGAGAGAAAGTGGAGAACACATACTGCATCCATGTGAGAGCAGGAATGTGCTTGCTGTTTATCTGAAGCAGAAGTATGAGCGTGTGAGACTGTGGAAAAAGCACAGGAAAATATGCATCATGAATACTAGCTTACAACTGAGCTGTGTTAAGAGTTTAATTGCACTACAGTTGTGTATACAGTCTACATATTTGTTAGCATTACTGAATCTGGTACAGTACGTAAGATGTGCCCAATATTTTAAGCACTTCACACAGGATAGTTAAAAGAGACACTTTCTGTGAAGAGTCAGGCCTGGGAAATTATTGGAAATGAATCTGTTGCCCAGTTCTTGGAAGCAGAAATATCCATGGAGACTTCTGGTCAGCATACCTTGTTGATTTATGAGGAAGTCCTGAGGGGAGCTTCACTCTATCAACAGCGCTGCTCATTATACATATTTCAGCATCACAAACAAGACCTCCAATATTTCAGAGCACCTCAGACAAATACAATCTCTCACTGAGGTAGAGCAACGTTTATTAAGCAATGCTAAAAATTAACATTTAAAGTGTGAGAGACGAAACGTGAAATGCCAACACACTTTTACGACAACAAATATGATAATTCAAAGACGGTGAAATTATATGAAATCATACGACTTTGTATAAAAACGTACAACTTTTATATGTTTTTTTTCCTATAACAAACACGGTTATGTTTAGGTCTGGGTTTCATGCTTAGCTTTAAGTTTTGGTTGCAAATTTGTATGAAATTGTACAATTATGACATTTTATGAAAAAGGGTTATATTTTGTGTTTAATTTAATGACAAGCTGATATGTAAATGTGACTTAAGCTCCCAAAAGTGTATAAATACTTTTTGGATCCACTGCAGGTTTTATAAGAAAATAATATAGCAGTTTTTCTACTTCAAAACTTCACATTTCATTCAATGCGTTACTTTCCGTTTCTCTCTGAGTGAAAATTTCTACACCAAATTCTAAATTTTTACAACAAATTCTACATTTCTACACCATTTTTATGTATATACCAGTAAAATATTAAGGAAATATCTTGTACAACCCAACTAGTATAATTTTGCCATCTAAAAAAAATCTCACAACTGTACATTAAACATCTAATATTAACTAATTTGAGTACAGTTTTGAGTACACTTTGAGCTCAAATATTGTGTTTGACTGATCATAGCACAGCTCTCGCATCACATTGCAACAATGTTTCCTAACCAGATGTGATGTTATAAAATAGTAGCAGTAACATTAATTCTATAGTAACCACATTAATTTGGTATGGTAATCATGGTTATCGCCATCACTGGTGACTGATCAAAGCAACAATGCCACAAACCCACTTTAGCACTTTCAGTCAAGTGCTTCATTAACACCAGCCAATCATTATTAACTCTCAAAAGACAGGAGACAGAAATGATCACATGCATGCTCAATTGCCTCTGTGAAAGCATGTTAGAATTGGGTAAAGTCCAGCTAAAGCGTGAGCTACAAAAGTAAAGTTTTGTGAATATTTAAGTTAAATATGCAAATAACGCTGGTGCATTTAAGGTTATACATTTTTAAAAAGGAAAGTGCAAACACATGTTGAATCAGCTATTCAAAAGTGGCTGAGCCATGTGACTGTCACATTAGATGACAGCACGTTCATGCACTCAGTCGTCCTTTTCCCATAATTACTGCTAATCACCTAACCTCTGACCCCCGTAATTGCTTCCTATCAATGCCAACTGTTAACATGTTTAAAATAGAGGATCAAAACGGGGGCAGTGAGGGCCGAAACAGCCAGGCTTCCATTGACCCAATACAACAAGACCAAAGACCAATAATTACACTATTGCCCAAAGACAGAAAACGGCTATTGATTCCAACCCCTTTGAGAAGCATATATGCATCTAAAAAAAGACTGCATTCAGTGAAATCTATGGTGTTTGAGGGATAATATTAGATTATGACATAAGAATAATGTCCCAAGAGGGCAAGAACCCAGCCAGAATGAAAGTGTGTTTGTGTGCAAAAGAGAGAGAGAAACAGTGAGACTAAAGGCTGTGTTATAGACTATAGTGAGAAGAATATTCCACTATCCGTGAGACATAAAATACAAGGATTAAATGGTTGGTTAGTTTATGCAGTCGTCCTTTTCCCATAATTACTGCTAATCACCTAACCTCTGACCCCCGTAATTGCTTCCTATCAATGCCAACTGTTAACATGTTTAAAATAGAGGATCAAAACGGGGGCAGTGAGGGCCGAAACAGCCAGGCTTCCATTGACCCAATACAACAAGACCAAAGACCAATAATTACACTATTGCCCAAAGACAGAAAACGGCTATTGATTCCAACCCCTTTGAGAAGCATATATGCATCTAAAAAAAGACTGCATTCAGTGAAATATATGGTGTTTGAGGGATAATATTAGATTATGACATAAGAATAATGTCCCAAGAGGGCAAGAACCCAGCCAGAATGAAAGTGTGTTTGTGTGCCAAAGAGAGAGAGAAACAGTGAGACTAAAGGCTGTGTTATAGACTATAGTGAGAAGAATATTCCACTATCCGTGAGACATAAAATACAAGGATTAAATGGTTGGTTAGTTTATGTATTATGCTGGGAAATCATTACTCCTTAAAGTCATGGAAAAAAAGAAACATGGGTGTAATAGAAACAACAGCATATTGACCAAATTAAAGCTGAACATCAAAGCACAAGTGTTAAGATCATGGTTAAAAATTTGGCAGTCACTCATGAGTGAAACATTAGGAATATGCTTACAGTATACAAATGAACAACACAATGTTGCAATGTTAAACCGAGAAACCACTGTTTGACCAGTGTTGCTTTTATCTTTAAGGGGAAAGTTCACCCCAAAATGAAAAATTGTCCTTTATTTACCCTCATGTTCTTCCAGACTTTTTTTTTTTCACAAAAAGAAGAATACAATCCAAATTTTGTACTGACATGCCCGATATCTGATTTGTAATTAGTGTTATTCTTCTTTCTGACACAACAGTAAATAGCCTAATCCTTGCAATACAATAACACAAAATGCATTTGGTGTATTTAATAATAAAGACATCAAAAACAACATCATTTATAATATTACAAGTTTTGAGATGAAATTGCACATTTATTTTTGCTTGTGACTATTAAGCTTAAAATGCAACACATTACTTACTTCAGAAATAATTATTTTAAAGGTAATTTATGTCAACAATAAGTTACTTTATTATTACTATGAAAGAAAGTCCTGTTTGAAACAACAGCAAGGTGAGAAAATGCGAAAAGAAGAATACAATCCAAATTTTGTACTGACATGCCCGATATCTGATTTGTAATTAGTGTTATTCTTCTTTCTGACACAACAGTAAATAGCCTAATCCTTGCAATACAATAACACAAAATGCATTTGGTGTATTTAATAATAAAGACATCAAAAACAACATCATTTATAATATTACAAGTTTTGAGATGAAATTGCACATTTATTTTTGCTTGTGACTATTAAGCTTAAAATGCAACACATTACTTACTTCAGAAATAATTATTTTAAAGGTAATTTGTCAACAATAAGTTACTTTATTATTACTATGAAAGAAAGTCCTGTTTGAAACAACAGCAAGGTGAGAAAATGCAACAGAATTTTCATGTTTCCTTTAACTGTAGGTCTTAATGTCACTTCAACACAGCTGCTTTCACAAGCAGTTTTTTCAGCTTAAGCTCCCACAGGAATCATGCCAGCATACAGCGGATATAGAGTTTTACAATATTAATCAGTAGCTTATGGAATCATTAGAAAGAGGTAACGTGCTTCTCATTATTTATTAACAGTGGTCAGGGCAGAGTTAAACTATCCCAGGGTTTTCCAGACCAGCCTGTTAATTGAAATTCCCACAGGAATCTTTCACGTGTGTACAGTGGCACTTAAGACCAGCACAGACACACTCCATCTTTAAAATAAATACTGGTTCTGCAATATAATCCATGTGAAACTAGACTAAATTAATAAAAGTGGTCTTTAATACAACAATAACACATCAAACATATTCAAAAGAATCAAATAAAATGAAATGGCACATCAAAGAAAGCCTTTACTAATTTTTTTTCAGTTGACCTTGATTCCCCTCCAAACTCCGGCCTTTTGGCAGGATCCAGAGGAATCCTAATGGCCCCTAATTAAACTGTGAACGTTATTTTTAGGAACGTGGCCTCGATACAGCTGTTCCCTTTAGCGGAGGCTGAAGTTGTCTTTAGGTACCCTCACTGTGGTGCACACAGACAAAGTGAGCCCTGTCTCCGGTTGGATAAATGGCTTCTCTTTGGATGCCGGGTTGCACAATGAAACCAGAAGCTCCAGGCACGAAGCCCGAGCCACTGAAGTGGTCAGAGAGGAGACTCCTAAAAATATCCCTCAGTCTCTTACTCTCTCTCTCTTCCTCTGTCTCTATCTCCTTCTCGTTTAATTCCACTTTTCACCATCCTGACTTCTTCTTATTCCTCATCCTTCCCTCTTCTGGTTTACACATAATGAGATGTGTCACGAATTGCTCATTGTGCAGAAGTAAGCAGCTGAGGGGAATTAGTTGGCTTGGAGCGCTGCAAAGGACAGTGTGTCAGAGGCCTTTTGACACACAGCTTAAAGGGATATTTCACCCCAAAATGAAAATTCTGTCATTAATTACTCACCCTCATGTCGTTCCAAACCCGTAAGACCTCCGTTCATCTTCGGAACACAAATTAAGATATTTTTGATGCATTCTGACAGCTCTGTGACCCTCCCATAGGCAGCAAGGGTACTACCACGATCAACGTCCAGAAACGTAGCAAGGAAATTGGTAAAATAATCCATGTGACAGAAACATACGCTGTTTGCGATCAGTGGATACTCTCCAAAATGGCACTAGGGTGACTCGGAGGAGACGAATTGTTGAATAAAGTTGTTATTTTTTTTTCTTTTGCGCACAAAAAGTATTCTCGTAGCTTCGTAAAATATTATGGTTGAACCCCTGATGTCACATGGATTATTTTACCGATCTCCTTGCTACGTTTCTGGACGTTGATCGTGGTAGTACCCTTGCTGTCTATGGGAGGGTCACAGAGCTGTCAGAATGCATCAAAATATCTTATTTTGTGTTGTGAAGATGAACGGAGGTCTTACGGGGTTGGAACGACATGAGGGTGAGTAATTAATGACAGAATTTTCATTTTGGGGTGAACTAACCCTTTAAAGGGATAGTTTACCTAAAAATGACAATTCTGTCATTATTTATTCGCCCTCGTGTCTTTTTAAACCCATAAGCTGTTATTTTTTCCCATGGAACACAAAAGGAGAATTCGGAAGATTCTGGAATTTGGAAGAATTTGGAAGTAGCAAATGGTTTTGGAATGACATGAGGGTGGGTAAATGACAGAGTTTAGATTTTTGGGTGAAGTTTTTTTTAAAGACTACTGAGAAAGCCTGTCCCGCCTTTTTTCCTTCTATGCCAAATTTTTTCACTCTCCTCTGCTCTACTATCTGTTTAGTATTAGTGGATATAATAAACAGCTGTGAGATTTCAGCCTGACATCACGTGCATCCACTGTCACACCTCACATGAACAAATCCTTGTGCAAGCACATTACAGCCAATAGCATGATAGCAAAAGAAGCAAGAAAGGTATTTCTGACCCCACAGGCACTTGCTTCACAGGACTAGACATGACTTTTTTAAAGAGGCCCTGTTAATGTCATGTCAGGACAGGACAGAGACTTCAGTACCCTTATAACAGCTTGGAAAATTTCCTTTTTATGGCAATGTGGAGCAGTGACCTGTAAAAACCCAACACACTGTCTACCTCATGTATGTTTTTCACCCACTCGCTGGCTCACTCTAAGAGATCACGGAGCAACAGAAAGCACTAATGCTCTGACTTTTCCACTCTTCAGTTTGAGGTGATCTAAGGTCTGTGAGAAATGCCCTACAAGTTATTTGCACATATGATAGGAAGTGCTTCAGAAAACAGAAGAAACTTGAATTTAATATTTTATATTATATTTTTGAATAATCTGACAGGAAGTTATTTTAATAATTCATATTTAATATCTGAATTAAATATATTTTAACAATGCCATATAAAAAATTGGGATCAGTAAGATAAAAAAAAAAAATTTTATACTTTTATTCAGCAAGGACACATTCAATTGTATTTCAATATCAAATAAATGTTATTCTTTTGAACTTTCTATTCATTCTTTCTGAAAGAAATGCATCACAGTTTACAAAAAAATCCCAGCACAACTGTTCTCAACATCATAAAAAATGTTTCTTGAGCATTAAATCAGCATATTAGAATGATTTCTGAAGGATCATGTGACACTGAGGACTGGAGTAATGATGCTGAAAATTCAACTTTGCCATCACAGGAAAAAATAGCCATGGTTAGTACAAGAAACATTTAAACCGTAGCGTATATATTTTTAATTGAATTATAGCATTTAGGTAAAGCATTTATTTGACATAGAAATGGTGATTTTTAATAATAAAGTTTCAATTTAATGCAACATTGGAATAAAGTATAGTTTGCTATCAAAGATTCCATAGTGATTGTCCATCATCTTAGATGGATTTTATCACTGAGCTTTTCAAAATGAATTCATTTCCAAATAGAAACAGCCTTTGCTTCAGGAGCATTTTAAAATGCAACCTACATAGGCAGCTCACTAGTTTTGGACCAGAGCCATCATCACCTCAACGATCTCTTGACTGATGAAGCGGCTCAGCAGGATGAGTACAGATTCTATTATTTCCTTGCTACCCACATTTAAACCACTATACCTCTGTGCATTCAGCGTGAACTCCCATATCACTACTAACAATTGGAGACCTCACAACTCCTGATTTACTGTATACGCTCTTTTATAAATCACACACTCTCACATGTCTGTACGTTTGAGCCTTTACAGCCCCGGATGCTATAAATACCTCCATTGTCTCCACATTTCCTTTGTTGTTGTAGTGTCTGGAGGCAGTTTGGGGAGATGTATAGAAAGCCTGACTGACTGAGCCAACGCTGACATTAAGGCTGAAAGAGCAGTCTGTGTTCAGGCAGAACAGAGGGGGACACATACACAGGCATCTAACACACCCAAATTAGCGGGCCCCAGTCGGCGTCCCATCTGACACATAATTACAATAGTCACTGTAGTTGTCTAGGCACAAGTTCAACTCCTCCTCAAAGAGACAAGATAGTTAACAGCTAGTGTGGCAAGACTGTGATATAAGAGCTGACCAACCACTAATAACAACACCTTGATTTGAATCCTTCCATGCGTAAAAATAAAGAGGAGGTTTAACCATTATGGGTGACCACTGTATAAAACTTAACAGTGCTCCTATTCTGTGGCTTTATAGCTGAACCCCGACCATCTGCAATCAATGAAAACATCCCATCACCAAGTGCATTATTCACAACCAACCACATCATTTAGAGTCCCCTAAACAATGCTTATTTAGGGACGAGGGTAGTGATATAAGTTGCATGCTGGTTCTCATTAGACTGTACTGTGGAGTGAATGGATTCAGTTAAGCCCACTGATGAGAGGCTGGGGTTGCTTCTATTTTAGAGAACGACTGATCCATAATTTTGAAACTTTCTGAATAGCTGAACCATAACCACATGTGTTACTGTATATGAACTTGGTAGACTCATAATACATGTTTGGGTTGACTAAAGCTAATGCAGGTTTATATTGAAAAGACGTGTGGATTAGAGCCCAACAATGAAATTTATATTAAATATTTATAAATACAGTACATCAGTCCCAAAAAGCATGTGAACACTTAATCCACAATATACAGTATAACTTTGCATTATATAACAAAATATCAAACCAAGTAGTAATGATCTTTAAAAAAGCATCATATGACCCCTTTAAAGAAATATAGCACAAACATGTTTCAAGAAAATTATGTAAAAAAAAAAAGGTTTGGTTTCAAATTATAGAAATTAATTTACTGTTCAAAATAAAGACACAATGCGTTGTATACACTTTCTGTTTATCAAACAGGCTCAGCACTGGAACTTAGAAAAATGGCTAATTGTTACACCAAATACACAAAATAATGATCTTTAAAAAAGCATCATATGACCCCTTTAAAGAAATATAGCACAAACATGTTTCAAGAAAATTATGCAAAAAAAAAAAAGGTTTGGTTTCAAATTATAGAAATTAATTTACTGTTCAAAATAAAGACACAATGCGTTGTATACACTTTCTGTTTATCAAACAGGCTCAGCACTGGAACTTAGAAAAATGGCTAATAGTAGAGGACAAATCCTAGTTTAGAGGGTGGTTCAGTCAAAAAAAATTGAAACATCTGTCATCATTTACTCACCCTCGTATTGTTCCAAACCTGTATGACTTTCCTTCTGTGGAACATAAAAGCTGAAAATGTCCATAAACTGACAGTTAATGGTGTTTAATGTTATTTTAAACTTTTATGTGGACAAAATCAGTTGAATCAGTATTCAAAATATATTATTTTGTGTTCAACAGAAGAAGGAAAGTAGAGCTTTGGAACAACATGAGGCTGAGTAAATGATGACGGATGTTTAATTTTAGGTGAACTATCCCTTTAAGTGTCCAAATACTTTTTTGGGGTCACTGTACATTACCAAAGGCCATCCTGACCAAAAAGGACTCTAAATACATACAGCTAAAGGAACAACAGAACTGCTAATTCAACAAAAACGGCAAAGGATCCAATTACACTCAATAATAGGACATTCACAATGTGAGTGACAAAGCCTCTTTCCGGCCCTCGGAGAGAGACGCCACTGTATACACAGAGCCTGACACCACATGCGAAAGGATTAGACCTGTAATATGCAGCAACACAAACATTTCTGTTCTAATGTCAGCTGTAGTAGGGCTCTGGTCCATGAAAGCAGCAAAACATGCTCATTTAGTTTTCAAAGAATTACTTAAAGGAATATGAAAGATGAATGACGACAGTTGGAGCCTGGCCTGGGAACGACCTTGTGGATTTCACTCTTTCCCTCTGGCATACTGAGGCCCACTGCTTTGTTGAATCTGTTGAGAACTGAGCACTTTAACAGCCATTTGTCACTGGCAGAGGTACATTATGTAATTCAGAGTCAGGCACACCCTGGGTAAACTGGGGAAAACCTCCATGGGCTGCCGTGACAGGACTTGTTCTCACATAAGAGTAACACTGCCTTTCCCTGTCTCAGCTCGATACAATATTTCAAACGCCAACGTGCTGAGTAGGCAATGCCATATGCATTATTGTGCCAGCATTCTTTCCAATCAGTCGCTTTTACGTGAAACAACTGCAGGGATGCAATGGTGACATATAACACTGTATGAATGTAATGAATGCTCTTCAAGAGGCATGTCTATGCATGAGTAATATGATGGTACACTGGATCTCTGCCAGTGCAAATACTTTCACAATAACCGATATTTGAATGCACTCTTTTTTCCTTCAGTAATATGAATGGTACGCACGCAGTAAATCATAGTTACGCACAAAGCAGTGATGGACGATTTGCTGTTTTTTCATGGTAGTGTTGTTAGAGAAGTGTTCTTGGAGCACATTGGAGCCATTGTGTACAAGGTCTTTAGTAAGCAGCTGGAAAGTTGAGTCTTATCAGATAACCCTGTAGTTTAAAGATCAATGGCACAATTCTAATCAAGCAGACAGACACTTCAAGATTGTGTGTCAAAGAAAGGCCTTGCATGAATAGACGTGCCATACATACAATAGCATTATATTCACACTGTGCTTTATGTTTTTTTTTTACTCCAGCAACTTGTGGTGTGATATTATTTTCTATAACATATAAAAGTAACATACATTTTTACATACAATATGGCCAGTTATTTTGTTCATTCTTCATCCATTAATGAAAATACACCACTGTTGAAAAGTCTGGGGTAAGATTAAAATTTTTTTTTTTTTACATTTATGAGAAACAGAAATTAAACAGAAATTATTGCTTTCATTGACCAAGGGTGCATTCAATTGTGACATTAAAGACATTTATAATTTTGCATCACAGTACCCATAAAAATGCACAACTGTTTCCAACATTGACAATAATAAGAAATATTTCCTGAGCACCAAATCAGCATATTAGAATGATTCCAGAGGATCGTGTGATACTAATGACTGGAGTAATGGCTGCTGAAAATAAAGTAGTGCCTTCACTGGAATTAATTACATTTTAAATGTATTAAAATCTGATATTTTAAATTGTTGTATTTTTATTGTATTATTTTAATTATTGTAAATTTGTAATAAAACCGTATGATGTATAAATAGCACCATACAGACTGATAGTTTATGTGGAATTATGGCTACATAATTCAATATCATTAGGAATTTCTCTCAACAAATTGAGAGCATAGAGGAGGAAGCAATCAAAATGATCCTGGTGTATTTGCAGTATACTTGGTATGTAGTGTAAACAGATCTTCAGTATATATTCTAAATATGGAAACATGAACCCCAATGCCTACCATGCCCATTGATAGGCACGTTGCATGGGGTGTATACATCTATATATACATATCTCTATATTGCTGGCAAGTTTTGCTCCCATTACACAGTGACAGTTAAGTAAATGACCCTGATTCAGAGAAAAAAAATATATTTTTGTGATTCTCTGTAAAAAAAAACTGCAGCTGGATGATATTCCTAGATCTCTCACCTGTCTTTCTTTGAACAGTTCAGGTGCAAACTAACTTTAATACATATGAATAGATACAAACCCAAGCAGTCTTATTTATAGTATTCAGGTGTTTGAAACCTCTTCTCTATACCCTTGCAGGCTTCCTTATCTGTCAGCTCACACTGCCTCATCGGTCCGCTGGCTCTCTCCAGAGCAGCCACAAAAGCTTGTGTCTGTTTCTAGTTACAGTTCAGAGAGTTCTTTTAAACCGCGATATGCGCTCACCAATGAAACCACACGTCTCCATGTCTATCGAGGTTTCCCTCTCTAGTGATCTGCTGTTAGTTATAAAGCAGAGAATGAAATCACCGGATTTCACATCTTGGCACAGGCTGATAAATGTGCAGATGTGAATTATTGAGAGCAACTGTGAAACAAATAGATATTGTTGTTGTGAACTCACTGATGTATTGATGTGCATGAGGTGCTGGCACATTATTCCTTCACTGTCCTATAATAGGACACTTGGATGTCCCACATAACCCCCATGAGGAATCTTCGGGACAGCAGCCAATCACTTGGTGTTATTTGCTGCCACATCCAGCAGTGAGTCCAGAACAGGCTGATCCTAAAATACCAGCATGGATTCTAGAATAGTCAGTGGCTCATTTCCAATAATGCCATGAAGTACGTGCAGGAAAGTCTATAAATAAATTATGAAGCAGACCTTTAGGTCTTCAAAGATTTTTATTCTGCTAGAAGTAAAAAGCAAATGACAAACGGATATTTAGACAATACATTTTATAATGGACATTTAAATAATCTATGACACCAGTCAAAAATTTGGTTGCACATAGGCTACTCCTTATTTCCAACATTTTATAATAATTGTATAATGATAAAAGTCATCAAAACTGGGAAATAGCACAAATGGAAGCATTGGAACTAAGTTGTGTGCAAAAATATTCAACAAATCAAAACTGTATTATCTACATAAAACTACCTTCTGTCAGACTCTGTTCCTTGTTTTGCGTGTTTTGCTCCCCATGTGCCTTCCTTGCCCTTATTTAGTCCTTCCGTTTCCTGTCCCCATTTAGTTCTATTAGTTCCAGGTGTTTCTTGTTATTAGTTATCCTCCTCACCTGCCTGCCCCTTGTTATCTGCCCTATTTGAGTTCTAGCCCGTTCTGTTCTCCCTGGTCCAGAATTGTACATGTCCACCCTTGCTACATGTGTTTTCCTGGTTCCCTGGATATGATTAAAGTCTATATGTTTGAATTCGAATTTGCGTCTTCTCATTCCTTCCTCCGTGCTCCTCACAGTAGCGAACCGTGACAGAATTCTGGACCCACAAAAGCGGTGCCTCTCCTCCCCGTGTTTCTTTTCCGTTTTTTAGTTTTCCCGTTTGTTTCTCCCCGCGGCATGGAAGTCGCCGTTCGCTCAAGCCCGCCGGCCGCGGCTCACTCAGGCCCGCCAGCCGAGCCACTGTCAAGCCCGCTGGCCTCTACGAAGTCAAGCCCGCCGGCCGCCCAGTTCACCCGTAATCAGAAGAGGAGAAATGACTGGCTCAGGGCCCTCTTCCTCGCCCGAGAGCGTGCCCGAGTGCTCGCTCCAGTATTGGCTCGAGCCACAGAGCTCGCTCAAGTGTCGGCTCCAGCCCCAGAGCTCACTCCAGTGTTGGCTCCAACCCCTGAATCTCCTGTCCCTGAGTTTAGCCCACGGAGGGCTCCTGTTCCCGAGTTTAGCCCACTGAGGGCTCATGTTCCTATGTCTGGCCCACGGAGGACCTCGGAGACCGTAATCTAATGTAATTTAAGCCACATAGCTTTTTTGACCACAAGTTTTAAGGTCATGAAAAACACATTTCTTTTCAAGACTTTAGTCTGTATTGTGCATCAGCAATGTAATATCCATGCACCTACCACTAATTTATGGCTCATAATGAGTCGGCAGTGATCAATGATGAAGTCACTAGTGATTATGATTCACCATGACAACCGATATCAAGCTGTATTAGATGTGACAATTCCATGCGGACAGACTCTCTATTTGATTAATTAACAGCATGATGCAGAGTGTCCTTCTCACTGACTAAACAGTGTCACCTTTCAAATAGGAAAAGAAGTTTTCTTTACATGCCAGAGAAGTAATTGAAAGTTACATGCCCTGTTTCGCTTTATCTAGGATGAAAAAGTGAAGTAGATTATATTGAACCCTTCACAGGAGGATACAATTGAGGGGTCTTGTCCCCCAAACACACGCATACACAGCCTGGCCTCTGTTAAAGGCTGGCACAGATTCACCAACAGCTGGTGAGGGCAGTTAACTCTGCTTGACACATGGCTTTTACACCTTCAATTTGCCCTTCATCGATTAAAGGCCCCTGGTTGTCCAGTCTATCAACAAAGATTGTAAAGAAAACAAATGAGACAGCGCTACCTCATTATCCAGGCAATGTACCAAGACAACCGTCACAGGCCTGGATGGACATTTCCATGGTGACCAAAACACCAGTCTGCTAGAAGAGCAGCTGGTAAATGGGTAGCAGATTAGGCAAACAGGCTTACAGAGAGTCAAGCACTGTGTGCTGCAAAGAATGAATAAAAGACAATCTGCCAAAAAAATCCAGAGAAGCAGGATAAAATGACTTATTCATACTCAAGCGCAGTTCAGTGCTGATGCTTTAGCTCTGAATGGAGAAATTTTGGCGCCAAATGATGCACCCCCCCTTCAAGTAATGCTAGTCTTGGCCTGCAGCTGTCAGATGTTTAGAACTTCTGTTTGTAATTCTTTTACCACCAAGACTGTTAACATGTTCTTGATATAAAGACACTTCTTTTATGTATTTAAACAACTCGGATTAAAGGGAAGCAGATGCCGGACCAAGTGAGCTCCAGGCTCAATTCCTTGTTTCAGTGCAAACATTTGGAATTTAATTTCCCTGGTGTTTAAATGATGAGTAGAAGCTCACAGCAGATGTGATCCAGAGAAACTTCTACCCAGGTAGTGCCTGTATATATATATAGATCACATCTGCCTAAGAAGAGAAAGCTAAGCACTAAGAAGAGGCAGCACATCTGTAAATACATTTAAAAATATAAATACTACCATTCAAAAGTTTGGGGTCTGTATTATTTTTTTATGTTTTTGAAAGAAGTTTCTTATGCTGACAAATGCTGTATTTATTGTGAAATACTATTACAATTTTTCAAATCTTTTTTTTATTTAATTTATTCAGCAATCATAACTCCAGTCTTTAGTATCACATGATCCTTCAGAAATCTTTCTAATATGCTGATTTGGTGCTCAAGTATAATTTCTTATCTTTTTTTTCACACGATTCTTTGCCGAATAGACTTTCCTGGTCATTAATTATTAATAGACAAAATATTATCATTTAGATTCATTATTTAATAATAAAAATAACAATTTCCAATGTAGCCCAACTGGTAGAGCGTGTGCTAAAAAAAACATATCAAATGGGTTTTGGTTAAAATCAAATGAATAAATGAATGAATAAATTAAATATTCTAAAGCGGAGAATAACTCGAAAAATCGATATTCACTAAACATACTTCAGTTGAATTGAATTGAAATGTATCTGACAAGTTCATGAACTGTACAAAATAACAAGTATCCCAATACACTTAAAAAAAACTGTTGAGGATAAAAACACAATAAAGCATTGGCTTATTTCCATTGCGGCCCTCATTGTTAATATAAAAGGTAAAGCTATGTACAGAAGAGACAGAGCAACAGTATCTCCTAGTCAAAATACTAATTTTAAAAAATAGTAAAAATAATTCACAATTTAAACAAATACAATCACTATTGACAATAAACACACCACAAAGTAAGCTAACTAACATCATCAAACAGCCATCTTTTTTACAGATCTTTCACTTTCCTATCACTTATCAGAAACTTCTATCACTTATCAGAAACAGAATTAAAACATTTAAAACCAATTAAAATCAAAATTTAAAAATTCACAAATATTTTCATGATTTTGCATCACTGAAGCAGGATTGTCCAGGTATGTGGGTTTGTGATGAAGTCATCTGTCAGACGTATGCAAACATAACTGGTGGAGAATGTCTGTCTCAGCTCTGTCTGTGCACTGATGCTTGATTGATGACAAGCCAGCCCAGATAATCACAACTTCTGCAAAGAACTGCAGCTTCCAGGAGACAAATCCATACAGAGCAGGAAGGGACTATTTTATGTTTAAAACAATGGGAAACACACTATGCAAAAACGAAAGGGTGCACGTCATGTTTACATCTCTTCTAAAAACATAAATAAGATTGGATGGAAAAATATTTCAGTGTAAAACTAATACACAAAATAGATATAATGCCACTGCCTCATTGTCTCAAAAAGCTCTTGAAGGCCATTCCACATGAATCTGTGGGGGAACCATTACAGAGATGAAAGACAGGGGAAGTGTGTGGAATTTTAATGCCTCCTACATGTGACTGAATATCACATTCCATCTGGAATTTCAAAATCAGTAATGTTTTTCTTCATTCTAGGGTCTGTTAAATGGGACGAGCCTGGACGTGTCTGTGGATCGGTGCTGGAAATGATGAGCGCAGCATTCTGACAGAGCGAGGTGTGACGTGGGGGTGGGTGCTAAAGTTAATCCTGCTATTGTCATTCTACGGCTGGCTGAATTTGCTCAGCAGAAATGTCACCTTAAATATGCATGTGAATCCCTCCTTTTTTCCAAATGCTCACTGTTTATTGAGAGCTATGGGACTATTGTGAAGGGACTAGCCTACTTCAAAAGAGTGTTGAGCAACTGATCTATCTATCTGCCTAATCTAATTTCTATAATTCTATCATCTATCCATCCACCTATCTATCTGCCTATCCATCCATCCATCTAAAAACAAGAATTTCAAGATAAAAGCTAATAATCTATATATATCTATCTATCATCCATGTCTTACTATACATACATCTATTTGTCTGCCTGTCTATATGTGTATGCACCCATACATCCATCAATAAAAACAAGCATTTCAAGGTAAAAGCTAATAATCTATATATATTTATCATCCATCCACTGATGGATTTAAAGTCATTTGAATTCTACTTCTATAAATTCCATTTATTTATTTATTTGGAATTTAAAAGTCATTTTCAATGCAATTCTGAATGTTGCACATCCCTGGTATTCAGGCAACAATTTGACCTTGGCTACATCTTCACTGTCACGGCTAGTGTGAAGCAACAGTATCCTTCACTGTCAAATTCAAGGCAAGTTCAGCGCAATCAAATGGAACTTGGCCAAATGCTACGTCAAAGTATGAAAATATGTGTTCATTATGTTAGAATAAGAACATCATTTAAAACACTTTTAATAAGCAAAACATTTACTACAACATCACAGGCCACAACAATCAAAGCCATTCTCGTCTTTGTTTTACAACTTTCTTGGGGCAAAAAGCACTTTTGCCCCTTTCACTAAATAGGCTGTTTATAATTCGAAGCATACACTTTTCCTGGTCATATATCGTCTAGCTGTACTGTTGCTGTGTTTTCTTTCCACTGTAGGGTTATATAATGTGAGGGCCTCTGGGTTTGGCTGAGGTCCAGTCCCACACAGGCCTCTCTGTGCTGCTTTTTCCTGGATCCCTCCAGCTGCCTTTATCACCCCAGCAGCTGACTCCGTCACATGCCTCTCTGTTCCTAATGAGGGCTTTTTGGGCAAGAATTGTGCCGCTTTCTTGTTTTTACTTTTTAAAAAGTCTCTCGTTCTCTCTTTCCAACTGCCCCCAAGCCATTTGTTATCCTTGTTTTGGCTGCAGAACAGGGCAAGTGGCAAAAAGCACTTTTGCCCCTTTCACTAAATAGGCTGTTTATAATTCAAAGCATACACTTTTCCTGGTCATATATCGTCTAGCTGTACTGTTGCTGTGTTTTCTTTCCACTGTAGGGTTATATAATGTGAGTGAGGGCCTCTGGGTTTGGCTGAGGTCCAGTCCCACACAGGCCTCTCTGTGCTGCTTTTTCCTGGATCCCTCCAGCTGCCTTTATCACCCCAGCACCTGACTCCGTCACATGCCTCTCTGTTCCTAATGAGGGCTTTTTGGGCAAGAATTGTGCAGCTTTCTTGTTTTTACTTTTTAAAAAGTCTCTCGTTCTCTCTTTCCAACTGCCCCCAAGCCATTTGTTATCCTTGTTTTGGCTGCAGAACAGGGCAAGTCCAGCTGACACACACCTGCTTAGTGGCTGTGAACAGGGCAGCTTTAGAAACAGCGAAACAACGTCTTTCTAAGTGGGCCAAATCTCTTTCCCAGTAGAAACAGAGGACTTTTTGATGCATAAGGAACAGCAGCTTTTTATCAGCTGAGCTCCATTTATCAGTCCAACTGCCATAAGCCCCAGTAAAGAGTGTTTATCAGATTGCTGACAGCCTGTGTAAAAATTCAAATCTGAAATGTGTTACTCCCCAGTTTTGCAAATCCTTGATTCCGTTCCGTTCATCATGGCCTAAAACACTTAATGTAAAACCCAAGCATGTGGAACGAATTGGCAAAGTACATTAATTTGGCTCAGTCCCAGATGATAATAGGAAGCTACACCAATTTTATCCAGTGTGCTAATTAAAATGTGACTCGCACCAAGTGTTAAAATCTCTGAGGGAATCATTAGAATGGGGCTGAAATTAAACCAAAAACCTGTCCTTCTATCCATCAACATAGCACACAACCAACTTTTTTTCCCACAAGGCATCACTGAAAATGACCGTGAGGTTCAGTTTACCAATCTAAAGCTAAAATAGCTCACATCTCTGAAAACATCAAAGCAATTTTTCAAATAGGTGCTATCTTTATAAATAAACCTCCTCTGCCATGAGAAATGCTACAAGCGGATTATAATGTATAGATTATTATATAAAAACCTTTGCTTAAAAATAAATTGAGAGAGAAATCGACATTTCTAGGTATTTAAAACAATACAAAGAGAACTGGTTAAGTGCTCAAACACATCCCAAATGCTTTTATGTACAAAAATGTCTGTACATTTAATGACTTAAATATAAAGGAAAAAACACTGACAAAAATTCATTATTTTACCTGTGTGTGAGAATTTTGAAAGGTATTTTTAGTTGTCCAGAGAGACTATTGATGGTACACACATCAGAGAAGTATCAAACGCATTCATGCAGAAAAATGCTTGGTGGCAGACTCGAGCAGCGCTGAGACATTACAAGTGACTTTGATGACGTTAATACTCCATATCGCACTACAGTGGCACAGATACACTGACAGCCCAGCTATTTTAGGCAACACAAATAAAGAGCAGGTCAACTGCGGGTGTGTGGAGGGAACTGTCAGCTCGGAAAGACAATTGGGCTTGATGGAAGAGCTGGTCCCAGCTGGGTGTAGGAATACCGGGGAGATGGAGAGATAGGAAGAGATGGTGAGACTGGTAAGAGAAAAGAAAATGGAGATGGGGGAGGGGTCAGGGACAGGATCAGCAGGAAACAGCTGAGGCAGAAGGTACGGTGATCCATCACATCCTGACTAACTGGCTCAGGTGCTCCACATCCTCCCAGACATGTTAGATAAATGATGGGCTGAAGGGGCTTAGAAACTGGAGTTTTACGTCCCAGTGGATTCATACCACCTAGTGACCAGTCATTTTTTTGAATTTTCAGTTTTTTGGGGGCAACTGGGGAAATTTAAAGGGGGAACTATGTCGATGTGAAAGCGCTGGCTACTGCATTTTTATTTCGCTGATCTGCAAACAAATCTGAGGGCTAGAAGGGAGAAAATGACCTTGAGAACCTTGAACCAGTTTGCGTGCTTAAAGCAGGGCTAATAAATCCTTGCTGTTCTCATGGGGATGTAAGAGCCCATCTGACAACAGTCACCTCCTTGTGTCCTCTCCATAAGACCTTTTTTTTCTCTTTTCTGAAACACACAGCATTGGTTTTGAGGGTTTACACCGGTATCGATCCGTTTTCATCTTCCTCAGAGTCACTGCTGAATATAAACGACTGCATGACCTCTATGTTTAATGCATCTGTATTCTTTCAGCAAGCCTCAGGAGCAATTCACTCTACAGAAGAAAAAAGGCGAGCTTTCATTCTTCTTGAACATCACAGCATCCTACAGGGTGTTGGGGGTTTTATTAGGTACTGCACTCTTGTGTTGAAGATGATACAAAAATCAACCTGTGGTCAATGATCAAACATTAGCCTGAAGCTGGTATTGATCTCATTCAGGATCCTGGTGCTGCCTGGAGAGTCTTGTGATTCGTGAAACAGCTTGAAGGAAAATCCCAATCAGAAAGCCATTAACCTACCATGTACTTTATATGGAATCTATATTTAAATCTATACTCTGTGATCTACAAGTATTGAATGGCAATATGGCAAACAAAGGGATCAGATTAATCAGTTTTTAAATTCAAAACGTTTATTCTTCCTCCAAATTCACCTCCACACAACGTGCTTTTAATCAATTGTCAGACACTTTTATCAAAAGCATACAGCGAATCCAAGGTATTAATTTTATCAGTATCTGAATAGTATGTGATCTGAACCCAGCTTTATATATATATATATATATATATATATAATAAACAATGAAATAAAATTACAAAGTATTCCATTATCTCATTGTTTTATATTTATTATATATTTTGTTCTGTTTTAAATATTTTATTTCTTATAGAAATCTGAATATTTCACATATTACATATTAGTTTAAAATATTTTAGTATTAAAACAGTAACACACATTATTAAAGTATATTAAAATAATTTATAATATATACTCAATATTTCAGAATTACATCCTAAAAATAAAAAATAAAACAAAAGATTGAAATAAAACAAATGCACTTAAAATACATTTAGAAATGTAACAATATAATATAAATTCTACTCTGAATATACACTTCTTTCAAGTATAGAAAATTACTTTGAGTGAGAAAAACATTTATCTTCAATGCTCTTTGAAGACTGTTTATCCAAGCCTCAATCAGAAGAGTTTTCATTCAGTTTCTCTGAATGCCGTCAGACATCACTGAGCGAGGGGAGGAGGACAGTGATTGGTGCTGAGTCAGCACGAGCCGTCTGGTCACCCCAGAGAGTCAGTGTGCCTCAGACTGTCAGCACATTCTCACTGTCTCCACTCCACTACAGGTCTGTGAACAGAGAGAGATGTAAAAGCATCCCTCTGCGGCTATAACTTCAGTGACAAGTGCTTTAACAGGGGTTGAGGTGCTACGGTGTGACCATGTGAACTTTACAGGCTGCTGAAGTCCAAACAAGCACGCTAATGTAACACAACACTAGGCAAACAGCTATTGTAAATCATGAGGTCATTACATGCTCATCATTGGAGCTAATTCTGTAGTGATTTAGCCTTTACAGCCACATTCATCATTCTCTTGCAAATTATATACAAGTGACAGGTGCTTCATTCCTGACCCGACTCAACCTCAGTTTGGGGCAGCCAGGGTCAGAATAATCATGATTACTCCAAGATTGTTCAAGATTGACCCGCGCGACGGCTGTTGAGTCAGCACACTGGCACACATTAAGGATTAATTTCATGAGGGCTTATTAAAGCATTCGGGCCAAAGGGCCATAGCGATGAGGGAGTGCCTTCGAAAGGTCAAGATGACGTTCCTCCCATCCTTTTCATTCAGTGGACCAACATTTAGCAGGTCATCAGTCTGCATGTCAGATATAGAGCCCATTCTGATGTACCCACCAACTAATCAGATTTTCTGCTCGATTCTAATGTCTTTTCAATCAATCCGTGGTCTCTTTCTTCTCACATTATAACAAATAATTGTTAATTTTTAATATATTGTAAAATGGAATTTATTCCTTTGTGATGGCAGTGTTGAATTTTCTGCAGGCATTACTCCAATATTAAGCGTCACATGATCCTTCAGAAATAATTGATTAATGTTGAAAACAGCATTTTTTTTTTAAATAATAGCTGCTAAACTGTATTATTATTTCCTTGTTATACTCCGTCAATCACATGCTCTCTTCTCAGATAAAAACATAACAAAAAACAATATTTCATGTCCATTTATGTATTTATTTGACAAGTATCAGGGTAATAGTCAGACGATCAATGTAACAAAAAACAAATAAACCCCTTCAGGGGCTCAACCTGATCACCCTGTCAAGGTTTATTCAGTGATGACTAACTGACTATACATTACCTCTTACATATTTCATTAAAACAAAGTAATAGTCTTGGCGTTGGGATTATCTGTAATTTTACACACCCCCCCCCCCCCCCCCCCCCCCGTAGAGCGTAACATGAAAACTGAGCCGAGCGGTAGACGAGAACCTAGAGGTCAGGACTGTAATCATCTGACCTGATCAATAATTAACCAAGGTCACCTTTAATGACGGCGAAGCAATGTGGCATAAATTATTCATACAAATCGCTGTATGAAACAACAGTGGTGGAGAGACTGTGAAAGTGAGCCTAAGATGATGGATAAACAGAAAGACCAAAAGTAATTGAGAACCAGTAAACAGATCTCTCTCAAGAGACATCATTCATATACTCTTGTTGGTCACATCAAAGGAATGTTGTGTACACATGAAAACCTGAACAGATTTGGTCTGTGATGCAGCAAATTCCTCTGAAGTTCCCATTCGATGAATCACCACAGAGCTGGAACCGGTAACTGCAGTTCACTCAAATGCCACAAGAGGTTCAAAGAGACATTCATCTTAGAGGAATCGAAGTGAGCCAATCTCCACAGGAAGGTGTGCCGTGAGAGAGGACGGAGTGTAAATGCCGGCAGTTGAGTGCAGCAGGACCTCTCGCGCTGGAAGGCAAAAGAGAGAGAGTTTGAGCTAAACTGTACTCTTTGTTCATATCCCACGTGGCAGAAGGGGATTTCCTTGCTCTCCCTCACTCTGATGCACTTTCACTACACTAAACACACGGTGAACAGATAAATGATGCAATGTCAAGCAATCCAGAAGAATCAAGGTGCCAGAAAAAAAGTACATAGTCATGACTCTGCCGGCACCTTGCTAACCCTGTGATGAACCCTCATTCAGCCAAATCTTGGATTATGGATTGCAAACATTTCGCAATGTATTGCTTCAGTAATATGATAAGTGGGTTTTTGTGCAAAGACATCAAGTTTTGTGCATTTTCCTGCAATGCAATGCCAATCACATTTCACATCTTGTGCTAATTGTTTTTCTATTGCATTACTGTATATACAATGATGCTCAAAAGTTTGGGGTCAATAAGATTTTGAGAAATAAGTCTCTTATGTTCAACAAGCCTGCATTTATTTGAACAAAAATATAGCAAAGAACATTTTAAAATGTAATTTATTGCTGTGATGGTATAGCTGAATTTTCAGCATCGTTACGGCAATCTTCCATGTCACATGATCCTTCAGAAATCATTCTGACAAATAACGCATACAAAAACTTCAGTAATGGCCATCAACTGACTTACTACACTCCAATAAATGTGCTTGGTGTACTGTTCTCTAACTAAGCCTTTAGTGGGAACAAGTTGCAGAACTATATTTCACCATCTATTTGATAACATTCTGCAGAGGCTGATCTAGAGGGGCGATTTCAGAACACTTCAGGGACAGGAAGAGCTGAACAGAAGCTATAAATGCTTAAAGTCCCCCTGTAATATATTACAAATATTTTATCCCTTAAAGGGGTCATATGATGCTGCTAAAAAGAATATTATTTTGTGTATTTGGTGTAATGAAATGTGTTTATGCAGTTTAAAGTAAAAAAAAAACACATTATTTTCCACATACTGTACATTATTGTTTCTCCTCTATGCCCTGCCTTTTTGAAACGCGTCGATTTTTACAAAACTAATCGGTCTGAAAAAGCGGTGTGCTGTGATTGGCCAGCTATCCAGTGCATTGTGATTGGCCGAATACCTCAAGCGTGTGAGGAAATGTTACTCCCCTACCATACTGTGATGATGCCCTGTCTGGCCGGAGCTAGGAGACAAAAACATTAAAACCCATTACAAATGAGGCATTTGTTGCATCCAGTGGGGACATAATTACTGATTATAATGACTTATACTGTCTTTTTACGCGTTGCGTTGCATTGCATCGTGCCGCGTAAACATAAAACCATGTCTGCATTTGTGATCAGAGAAATTACAAACAACAAGTGCTACTCCACACTGTCCAAAACTCACGTTTGAATCATCAGTGGCAAATGATAAAAGAAAACGTACTTGCGTGAGTCAGAACTCCCGGCATTTTAGTCTAACGTTACTCTCCCAGGATCAGTAAACAGTCCTCCATAAAATGTGCCGGCGATCTACAGCACTAAGTTGATGTATTCCCTCAGTGACCAGCACAGATCAGCTCTAGGCATGACGAAGCGGATATCGTCCTCTTTTTGTTTGGCCTTCCAAAAGAGGACACAACTAGAAATCAGTGGTTAAGTTGTATTTACAACACTGTTCCAGAACAGTTCAAACCAAATATGTGTGTGTGTGCAATGCATGTTACGGAGGACGAGGACTTTCCCAGGTTCCCTGACAAATAATGCTGACTCACATTCTGTAAGTACGTTTTCATATTTAAAGGATTTGCTACTGATGATTCAAATGTGAGTTTTGAGCAGTGTAGAGTAGCGCTTGTTGTTTGTCGTTTCTCCGATCACAAATGCAGACATGGTTTTATGTTTACGCGGCTCGATACGCAACGTAACATGTAAAAAGACAGTATAAATCATTATAATCTGTAATTATGTCCCCACTGGATGCTACAAATGCCTCTTTTGTAATGGGTTTTATTGGTTTTGTCTCGTCACACCGGGACACTGCATCACAGTATGGTAAGGGGTGTAACATTTCTGTTACACGCTTGAGGTATTAGGCCAATCACAACGCACTGGATAACTGACCAATCAGAGCACACCTCGCTTTTCAGAACGATGAGCTTTGTAAAAATCGACACGTTTCAGAAAGGTGGGGCAATAATGTACAGTATGTGAAAAATTATGTTTTTTTAACCTTAAACCGCATAAACACTTCATTACATCAAATACACAAAATAATGTTCTTTTTTAGCAATGTCATATGACCACTTTAAGCAAACTGAGACTTGTTATAGCACTTGCATAGCATTGCTCTTTTGTTGATTTTGATTGCTTCCATTGTCCTCATCAACTGTCAACTTGAGATTTTAATCCATGGTAGAAGGAAGTAGTTTGCACAAAAGAGGTTTTTAAAGACACTCCTTTGTTGTTTCTTAAAGTCCCCCTGAAGTCAAATATTTTATCCCTTAAAACTTATCTTTGATAATCAAAATGACATATTTAAATGTTTTTTCTTGTGAAAATAATTTTATCATGCCTTAAAAAAGCTTGAATGTAACTCCACACCCTTGCCTCATTTACTATACCCGGAACTATGAATATGTAAATGAGTCCCGCCTCCACTCAGTCACACCAGCCAGCCTCCTGATCCACTGAACTGTAGTAACCGCAAAACAATGACTGATAAAACTATCTTTTTACTAGCGGACAACTACCGTGAATACTGTAACATTTGTTAAAGTTACTTACTTGACGATGTTGTCTCCTAACATGCCTTGAAGACCCGCATGCAGCCGTTTGTGATTGTTAATTCACGCCCGCGAGCATACATACCCGCGTGAAGTGCAAACGCAGCTGCGGGAGAGGTGCATCTGACTCCGGGCTACTTTTACACTGTTGCCACGGGTTATAATGCAAGTTAGCGGTTCTAAATTCACATTAAACCACAGCTTTTTTGCTCTGATTCATTTTTGGTTTTGTGCTGGTATTGGTATATTTTGCATGCTAGTGATAGGAATTGATCCCTTGACGTGATTGGTTATTGGTTTGTGACGTAGCAAACCGAGGTCTGTTTCAAACCATATTTCTGGGTCAGCCTTTGGGAAACTACAGTTTTAAGGAGAAAATACTCAGCAATGGTGTTGATTAATATATTGGCACATGGTTTGTCTAAAAGCATATTAAAAACACCACATAGACAAATAAACAACATAAAAAACTTGATTTTCACTACAGGGGGACTTTAAGTGACAATCCATCTTTCTAATTACACTTCATTCAATGCATCAACATTCCTTTCAGGACCCTCATTTGTCCATTACTCTGAGCCATCAGCACAGCTGGTCTTACAGGTGGCAGCAGTATGTTGTGACATTACATCAGACTGTCTCCAGAAATACATTGCCACATTGGCCTTATGCAAAGACTGTACATCATTATTACTAAAAAGATCAGAATAAATGGCCATGAAAACCCTGATCATTCAGTTAATCACATTGATCTTAAACCGCAAACTTACGCATTCACCTGCTCTAATAGTGCCCAACTTGATCCCAAGTTTCAAATGACTGTCACTTTCCTTTGAAATTGTGACCAAATATTTGCTGACATTGAGGGAGCGTGTGTCCTTTTCAGAGTGTTTGTTTGCTAGTTTCCACTAAACTGGCCTTCTTCAGAGAGCTGGTACACGTGTGCCTGGCCTGCTGCCCTTAGATAAAGAACACAGAGTGTTAGTGAGGGGGAAGGGAAATCAAAGCAAAAAGAGATAAGAAAAAGAAATTGCCTTGAAAATTAGAGGATGTGGGGGTCAAATGAGTTCAGTAGCAAGATATAGACTGTATAGAATTATGAAATGTTTACATAACAGCTAGTCTTTTTGCATAATGTGCATGTCACAAAACAAACACGCACAGGCTGCCTGTGCCGGTTGAATCCGGGAGCCCATTGAAGGATGTCTAACCAGTAATATTGCATTTAATGGTGAAATACAGTACGAGTTGTGAGAAAATTGGCTTTAAAGGGATAGTTCACCCAAAAATGAAAATTACCCCATAATTTACTCAACCTCAAGGCATTCTAGGTGTATATAACTTTCTTCTTTCAGATTAATACAATCGGAGTTATATTTAAAAATGGCCTGGCTCTTCCAAGCTTTATAATGGCAGTGAATGGGTGATAATCAATAGTCCAATAGAAGGCCAATAAACTGCATCCATCCATAATAAAAAAGAGAGTGGCATTCCAGCCAGATGACGTAGGATGTAGACGTAGTGTAATCTCCGGTGAGAATATGATAGTCTTGCGAGAACCAAGTTTTGTTTACAGCTAAGGAAAACCAGTTTCCTCTTGGCTTAAATCGAAATCTTCCAACATTTTTCTTTACAATTCCTCAGTTTGTACTAATTCGTGACCGGTGTTTTGTTTTGCTCTCTCCTCTCAGCTTCTGCGTTCGTCACTTCTCACCGGAGCTTACACTACAGATGAGTGTATTCATCTGAAAGAAGAAAGTCATATACACCTAGGATGTCTTGAGGGTGAGTAAATTATGGGTTAATTTTCATTTTTGGGTGAACTATCCATTTAAGAGTGAGCACAGAAAGCCATACCTCTGTGACAGGACCACCCAGAAGCAATGAAGTACAACATGTCCCACAATAGAGGTGAGAGAGCAATTTACAAAAGAATTCGGTCCAATTTGAATCCTCCAGCAGAGGGTCCAGATAACTGATACACAACCTCTTCACTGTAAAAGAGGAAACACATGACATTTAAACAAGAGGGTGGAAATATTTAGAGAACTGCTCTTCAAATGTCAACCTGGCTGGGCCGATCTGCATTTATTTCATCATTCACAATGCATGCCAGTTTGTTTACAGTTCATAAAGCTGCCTTGCTGTCCGAGTTTCATGGTTTCTGTTACAGAGGTGGTCACATGGTCATGGTGGCAGTCAGAGAAAGAGGATTATGAGAGAATCCACTGACGAAACGGTCTAGCCAGATTGGGCATGCCCTGTATTGACCCCCACCCCTCATAGTGTTATTAGAGAGCACTAGCAGCATCCTGCTCTCCCGTCATCCCCGGCACTCACATTAATCTAAACATCTCAATCCCCAAAACCAGATCTGAAGCAATTCCATTAACCTGGGCTTTATGGAGGATCCACAAGAAAATCCTCAGCCCAAGAGGATGGCTAGTCCCACTTAAACCATCTCACTATATATCTACAGTCACCTAATCATTAAAACATAAGGGCATTATCACAGATTTTTAAATGAATTCACAGATAAATATGCATGTTAATATTACAATACACCGAGTTAATCTGGGGTTAAACGGTGCATTCTGTGCTTAAACAAACCCTTCAAAACCCCCCATGAGATGGAGGGACACCTGTTATATAATAATATTAACCTGTTTATATATATATATATATATAAAATGCAAATTTTTTTTTTTCACAAAAATTAGTTATCCAAAAATACTTGGTTGACCCCTTTTTGAAGACTCCTGAAGACTTAAACCTTTACCACCATTAGACCAATTTAACACCAATTCACAAGCATGCAATCTTCTTTTGTGAGCAATATGTGGCACACACAGGTGCTCCTGATCCATTTAACATCTCTGGTGACATCAGCGCTATGATTTGAGTGCCGTTGATGGTGGTTTGCCTAATGGCTTCAGCGGGATGTTGCTCTCGAGTAAGTGCCTCATGTTCTCTACTTCATGCTGCCTAAACAAAGTTCAAGTTCAGTCCAGTCCGGTAATGCTGTCCGGCGTAGTGCTTTTATCGCAAAGGACGGCCTCTTCACCGTATTCTTCAGTGGCAGGGTGAGTGGCTGACACCCCAGCTGGATTCTAGAAAACAAGTAAACGTGTGTGTGTGTGTGAAAGAGAGAGAGAGAGAGAGAGAGAGAGAGAGACCTAAAAGTACAATGTGACCTTTAAACAGGATTGAGTAAAAATATAAAAAAGAAGCTGCCTAAACAAAGTTCAAGTTCAGTCCAGTCCGGTAATGCTGTCCGGCGTAGTGCTTTTATCGCAAAGGACGGCCTCTTCACCGTATTCTTCAGTGGCAGGGTGAGTGGCTGACACCCCAGCTGGATTCTAGAAAACAAGTAAACGTGTGTGTGTGTGAAAGAGAGAGAGAGAGAGAGAGAGAGACCTAAAAGTACAATGTGACCTTTAAACAGGATTGAGTAAAAATATTAAAAAAAAAACCTGTATTCCCTAATACAGAATCATGTAATTTAGGAATGATGGATGACCAGTTGCACTTTATGTGATTACTGTCAGACAGCAGAACAAAACATTGAACAAACACAAAGACAGTGTTAAAGGAAGTGCATAAATATAATCCAAATTTGGGTAAAGGCCAGCGTAAATGAGTTTCTAATCTATAATCTGGAACATCACATAAATCTCCAGTACATGATAAAGAGGAAATGCCTGGTAATATGGAAAAAGGACAGTGAAATGGAGATTTCTTCATTTGTGTAGCAGATCAGAGAAACTCAATCAAGAAGTTTGAGCCCACTGGCTTAAGGCCAAAGGTGGGAATTATCACAAGTATTAATATACGCTTTATTGAGACGCTCTCTGCTTGTTTAACCGCTTTACAAAAGGGCCAATCACAACTAACAGATATACAAAAAAAACTGAGAAAAACACTCACATCAGTCTCATTCATGAATACTACAAATCAGACCATTTAATGACATCATCCTGACCTTTGTGAACAAACAGCTTTGTACGTCAGGACAAACGCAACAAAGTCTCTGAACAGTTTAAATGTCTGGCTAAAGAAGAAAACCTGTACAGGCTGTACTATCGCATTTAAGGCAGACAGCGAGAAGTAGCAGAAAGTGAAGTGGAAACAGAAACAACTAAAGAGGAGAGAATAAACATTCTCCCAGAGTGAAGAGTGTGCTCCATATTTATGGTTTTTCCTAAAATGATTTTTCCTAGAACTTCACTCTGTCATTTGACAGAATATACAGAAAGTCCAATCGACCACAGCGTCTGGTTAGCACAGTCTGTATTGAAAAAGACAGTCAAGAGATGTTCTCTTGCAGTAACTGATCCTGATCATCTGTTTATTTTCATTTCGGCCTTGAGACATTACTCCATGTTTGTGTGCTAATCACAGCGCTGACCTGAAATGCTCCAGGACCACAGAATATTTTGTAGTACATTACGGCACAGCTGTAGCGCAGACGCTGTTGCTCAAGTTCCACAGTAAGCAAGAGATTTCCCTACAGAAGACGTCAACTTCTCTGCTTCAGGCTCGTGCTCTCAGTCGAATTATGTCAGAGAGGGGGATTGACATGGATTCAGCAGCTTAAAAATGTAGCCTATGTAGTTATGGATCACTACAACTCAGACACCACAGTAATTTATCTTTATTATTGAACTAAGGCCAAATCAACTAAAGATTTTGAGCTGGAAAATATATCAGGCTGCATGAAAATCCCTTAAATGTTCATGGTGTGCAATAGATTGTCTTACATCATTAAAATTCACAATTCACAACCACACACAGCATTGTTACCGCTTCCATAACTGGATTTTTGGTTGTTCCCATAACAACAATCCACAATGGGGGGAGAACCGTGACAGGAACGAGTTAGTGAGGGAGGTGCGATCCAACATTTTTTTTCTTTCTACTCCCTTTCTCTCCCACCACGTGCTTCTCTTTCTTTTACTAATTTTTTCCCCCTGCCTTTTAGTTTTTCCGAAGTCTGTATGTGCTGACATGCACTTCATTATCTTAACTATTTTGTAGCTTACGTCCTTTTTTTTTAACATTCTTTCAGACAAGCAAGGTCATTGCAATTGTCAAGGAAAGTACTAGGCCTTCTCAGCATTCCAACTAAATGGCAATTTCATTTATCACGGATTACATAACCCTCTCTATCTCACAAATGGAGAGATACTGTTGGACCTAAGCAGCAGAAACCACAACAGTCAGAGAGCCGTGTCCGTCGCGACTCGCGAGAGTGATTTCCCACAGCAAGTAAACAACAACAAAGGTCTGACCACATCCAAACCCCCGGCACCCAAACACATCCTCCTATCAAAATATTGACTTCCTCTCCCAGTTGTTTTCAATGGACACTGTGAGAGAAGAGGTGGTTTCCACTAAAGGAGGACTCCATGTTTAGTCTTCTTAAGCAAGCATGTGTCAACTATGGAGAAAGAGAACAGGTAGGCTCCATGTGAGAAAACCTCAAAGACGGCACATTACAGTCACAGTTGTTGTGAAAGTGGTCACATTTAGCAAATTAATGGGAAAGTTTCCACAAATGTGAAAACAGTGCAGACATTTACTCACCCTCATGTTGTTCTAACCCCTGTAGTTTCTTTATTCTGTGAAAATTTTGATTTAGTTTATGTTTGGCCATGTCAAAGCTGCTTTTTTCCATACAAGGGGAAGGTGATTTATATTTCCATGTTAAGAAAAAAAGACTATTTCTACGACTTGTATCATGTATTCTATGTAATATATTAAGTGTTCTGAAGCCATAAGTCAGTTTTTTGTTGGAAACAAACTAAAATTTAAGTAGTGTTTTTCACTCTAATATAGGTTTTAAATCTCAATATCGGTCAGGTTTTTTTAAAATGCCATCTTAAGGTGGCATTGTTTTCACTAAACAAACTGAATTTGATTGGACAGCTATGGTGGAGAGTTAGGGTTAAATTTATCAGTGACACGACTTAAATTTTGGGCCTTTTTTTGCATACAAAGCTACTGTGGGTCTATAGAAAATTTGAAATATAATGTTGTATGGATTACTTTTATGATTCTTCAGTGGTGCTATTTAGGATTTTTTGGAACTTGGCAGTATAAAGGCCCATTCACACCAAGAATGATAACTATGAAGTTAACTAATGATAACTAGTGTCTGCACCAATGCACAACAACATTCTGTTTATTAAAAACATGTACTGAGTTTATATAATCTGCGGCTTTCATACTTGAGCTGTTTAAAGTTGAGTGGATTCTGACTGGCTGTCAATGTTTGTATGGTTCAATATGTTTATGTCTATAGAAAATTTGAAATATAATGTTGTATGGATTACTTTTATGATTCTTCAGTGGTGCTATTTAGGACTTTTTGGAACTTGGCAGTATAAAGGCCCATTCACACCAAGAATGATAACTATGAAGTTAACTAATGATAACTAGTGTCTGCACCAATGCACAACAACATTCTGTTTATTAAAAACATGCACTGAGTTTATATAATCTGCGGCTTTCATACTTGAGCTGTTTAAAGTTGAGTGGATTCTGACTGGCTGTCAATGTTTGTATGGTTCAATATGTTTAATCGTATATGGTATCATTATAGTTGTGGTGTGGACTAATCTCCAAGCCTATCTGCATAGGATTAGAACGACTAATACAATTTAACAGTTACAGTTATCATTCTTAGTGTAAATTATTGTTCTTGATGTGAATGGGCCCTTAATCCCTATGTAAAAAATAAAAGCAGCTTGCATATTGGAAAATATAATACTGAGTCGAATAAAAAGCAACAGAGTAAAATGGAGATAAACAAAACTTTTCTTTGTCAAAAAAGGCTGTGGATCATGATAGATGAGCATTTCTCCCTTTTCTGTTAATTTTGATTTTTTTTTAATAAACTACTTAATTTACTTAGTACGATATACACAGTTTCTGAAATTAAGGTTGACTCTGAAAGTTTCCATTCAGTGTCCAGTTTGTTCCAACCCTGATTTTTAATACTGTATGCTGGACCCCAATAGCCCTGCACTGCTAATGCTGTGTTTAATCTTAAAAAGGAATGTGACCTTGTCTTTTGTCCATGGCTTGCACAGAGGACAAGTCCACTTAGCTCAATTTGGCCTTCCCTGTCATTTATGGAGCAGATGCACTGTAACAAAACTGGCAGGAAATCAGAATGACTGATAATGACCCCGTCAGGTCAAATGACCATTTACTACAGTGATTATATGGGTATAGAAGTAAAAAACGTAAAAGATCCCGATGCCAAAATAATCTCACTAGGTACACAAAGCAATGTTCAAGGACACTTAAATAATTTATACCTTTAAAATACTGACAGTGTCCCATCCCTTTAATATTTCAGTACGATGAAGCATGAGGATCAGTCCTGTTCAACAAAGACACCATCTATATACCCAACTCTCAAAAACAACACCAATCTAAGCCTCGACAAAACAGGGACTTTCAGTTATTTCTTAACATCAGCCGTTATTTCCCAACAGATTCCTGCTTGAACTGAGCGATAAAGGGAGTATTTGCTGGTATCTGGGTTTGTCTGTGCAGGAGGAGCACTGAGATTGGCTTCTCAGGAAAGAGCCATGGCTGTTACCCAGCAGCTCAGTCTGACTGAGATTACAACAGACCTGTCAGCACAGAAAAGAGAAGTGCTTTCTGTTGGCGAGATAACTCCAACATCGATCTGTACAAAACTCTTCTGTCTCACCTATCTCTGCCGCTCATTACTGTTCACATCTGGGTGTGAAGCACTTCCTGTTTTTGTCTCCCAAATAAGCACAGGCCATCCACCTCTCTGTTCTGTCTGATAGACACTACACACAAACACACTAGGCACGGGTCAGATGGGTCAAATGACCCCACACAAAGACTCACCCCCCTTCTTTACTGTTGCTAAGTCCGACAAACCATGGCGCTCTAATGCCACACATCATGTTCTCACGCAATGAAAAAATACATTGCGGAGCAAATACGACACTGACAACGCGCCGACAGACAAGACGCTAATCTACTCTCCTCTCTGGTTTGTATGTCGGACAAAACAGCAAATTCTGAGTTATGATTGGTCAGATTGCCTGTCAATCAAACTCCATGTTAAGGGTCAATTAATCAATTACTGAGGTCTATAAGTAACTTTTTCCCCCTAACTAAATAAAAGCAAATATTCAGAAAATAAATAAATACACTAAAAATAGACTAAAAACGGCATTACAGTTCCAAACTACACATTTTTTAAAAGGCTATATGTTTCTATAGTTGTATGTCTTTATCTGTTGCATTGCATCTTACATGGGTTTTCTGCATCTCACGCCATGTGCATTAATTTTAAATTGACCTGTCGTTATAAAATGCACAGTTAAAAAGTAACTAAAATAACAAAATAAAAAAGCAAGACCCCTGAATTGTTACATTCTGTTTTTCAACAACATGCATCCTGTGTGAACACACCCTAAGAAATGTGTCTGATCGGCGTTTGGTGGATATGACCCTAAGTCTAATTATATAGGGCTTTTTATAAAAGACCAACTAGTTGACTAGTTGTTCAGACAACCTACTAACTAGTCGATAATGAAATTCTATGTATGATGCTTTCAGCTTTATAAATAGCACTGCGTTAGAGCTCAAAAAGGAAACCCCTGGTCTTTCTTGAGGTGTCAGAGGGGTTAATTCCTTATAAAAAGAGTGTGGCGGTAATTCTCAGAAGTGCTGAGGTTTTAGATGTGTGAAGGACAGCACAGGAAACGCTGGGTATTTTTGAAGAACTAGGCTCCAGCAAGTCCCCGTTCATCTGTTCTACCTACTACTTTCACTCTTTGTTTCTTGACTTTCTGCTGAGTGACCTGAGGTTTCTTGTAATTGAATGCCGAACAGAAGATCACATTCTATGATGAGATATCAATGTTTTCTCCAAGGGGACAGAAATAGTGTAGGTTCATGACAGCACCACTGTGTAGGGTGATTTACCTCAGACTGAAACTTAGGACAAAGAACAAGCTCCATTTTGAAGATAACTCTTAAAGGTGAAGGGACTGCTCACATCCTCAATATTTTTCTTTCATCCTACAAAGAAACAACAAAAAAGGATATTACTGTCATAAGCAGATTTCACTCAGTTGTTCTCACAGGGTTCTTGTACATGAACTAAAAACCTATCAAAAATGGTAAATATTTAAAAAGTTTTTTTTTTTATGAAGAACTTCAAGCTGGAAAGAAGATATGAACTCAATGATCTCACAGAGTCAGCGGATGTTGCATAGTGATCTCACACAGGAAATACAACCTGTCAACTACTACTACTAGCATAGTTTCTAACCAGCCATTTAAAGCCCCACAACAGTTTCATTTCATTTTCTTGTTTGTCATAATTTTTATACCAAAACCCTCCTGGTCACCAGCCCCTAATGCCAAGCAACCTGCCAAAGGTTTCTCAAGAATCAAGCATTATTAGTATGATTTAAAAAGGAAGAAAATAATAATTAAAAAGCTACACAATATGTTGTGCTGTTTTGCCACAATCATCTTAGTTGGTTTTTACTAGGGTACACTTTTCTAAATCTGCTTTGTGATCAGGTTTGCAGTATTTGAGTCTACTTTCACTCCAAAACAAGGCTATGGATACCTTTAAACCCCTGAACTAGAGGTCAAGTTAAAGGTTAAATTAACCTTGATAACAGAGATTATAATCAGCCTTTCATAGATGATAACCTCACTCATTAAACAAGAACAGTGGTGTGAAAAAGTGTTGGCCCCCTTCCTGATTTCTTTTTTTTTTTGCATGTTTGTCACACTTTAATGTTTCAGATCATCAAACAAATTTAAATATTAGTAAAAGATAACACAAGTGAACACAACATGCAGTTTTTAAATTAAGGTTTTTATTATTAAGGGAAAACAAAATCCAAAACTACATGGCCCTGTGTGAAAAAGTGTTTGCCCCCTAAACCTAATAACTGGTTGGGCCACCCTTAGCAGCAACAACTGCAATCAAGCGTTTGTGATAACTTGCAATGAGTCTGTTACAGCGCTGTGGAGGAATTTTGGTCCACTCATCTATGCAGAATTGTTGTAATTCAGCCACATTGGAGGGTTTTCGAGCATGAACCGCCTTTTTAAGGTCATGCCACAGCATCTCAATAGGATTCAGGACAGGACTTTGACTAGGCCACTCCAAAGTCTTCATTTTGTTTTTCTTCAGCCATTCAGAGGTGGACTTGCTGGTGTGTTTTGGATCATTGTCCTGCTGCAGAACCCAAGTTCGCTTCAGCTTGAGGTCACAAACAGATGGCCGGACATTCTCCTTCAGGATTTTTTGGTAAACAGCAGAATTCATGGTTCCATTTATCACAGCAAGTCTTCCAGGTCCCGAGACAGCAAAACAGCCCCAGACCATCACACTACCACCACCACCATATTTTACTGTTGGTATGATGTTCTTTTTCTGAAATGCAGTGTTACTTTTACGCCAGACGTAATGGGACACACACCTTCCAAAAAGTTTAACTTTTGTCTCGTCAGTCCACAGAGTATTTTCCCAAAAGTCTTGGGGATCATCAAGATGTTTTCTGGCAAAACTGAGATGAGCCTTTATGTTCTTTTTGCTCAGCAGCGGTTTTCGTCTTGGAACTCTGCCATGCAGACCATTTTTGCCCAGTCTCTTTCTTATGGTGGAGTCATGAACACTGACCTTAACTGAGGCAAGTGAGGCCTGCAGTTCTTTGGATGTTGTTGTGGGGTCTTTTGTGACCTCTTGGATGAGTCGTCGCTGTGCTCTTGGGGTAATTTTGGTCGACCGGCCACTCCTGGGAAGGTTCTCCACTGTTCCATGTTTTTGCCATTTGTGAATAATGGCTCTCACTGTGGTTCGCTGGAGTCCCAAAGCTTTAGAAATGGCTTTATAACCTTTTCCAGATTAATTTCTTTCTCATTTGTTTCTGAATTTCTTTGGATCTCGGCATGATGTCTAGCTTTTGAGGATCTTTTGGTCTACTTCACTTTGTCAGGAGAAATTGAACTCCAGTGTGATAAACCACGGTTTTAACAGGGGGGCAAACACTTCTTCACACAGGGCCATGTAATTTTGGACTTTGTTTTCCCTTAATAATAAAAACCTTCATTTCAAAACTGCATGTTGTGTTTACTTGTGTTATCTTTGACTAATATTTAAATTTGTTTGATGATCTGAAACATTAAAGTGTGACAACCATGCAAAAAAAATAAGAAATCAGGAAGGGGGTCAACACTTTTTCACACCACTGTATATGATAAACAAAGAAAAGCCACTACCGTTTATTCATTTATTGTAGTTTAGAAAGATAAGCAGTTTCTGAAAAATATGAACATGTATGCTAGCTTTCATCCCTTTCCCTGAGAAGTAAAACAAAGTCACTGTAAAGAAAAAAAAAACAGATGATTCTGGAAAACGATTAAGAAATAAAGAGATTAGAAAACAAATTATTTCACTGTGCTTCTACAAAGTGTCCAGTCACCAAATAAAACCGCTGTTTATATGTATGTGTATAACCACAAAGATCATAACAGATCACATTTGGGAAGATTGGAATAAGTCTATACCCAATTTGTGACTAGAAATCATAGTATATAGAAATAATAGTATATTCTGAGAAGTGCACGGCTTAAATCTGCACAGTCTAAAAGTCAAGAACAGGAAGGTACAAGAACAAGTCACCCATTATTGTATATATATTAATCCAACAAACCTTGTGATCTTTTCAAGAAACTTCCACCACAATATAAATGTCAGGCTTGCGTGATTTGTGCAAAGAAATCATCAAATGAAATATGAAATCTCTGCATGTTGCTTCACAGCAAGAGCAGAAGAGGATCCGACAGGGTAAAGAAACAGTGGACACTACCTCAGGTTTACAGAGTTGTTGTGTAACTATATGCGTGTACGTGCAATTCACTCAAATTAACTCACAAATAAACATACATGGAAAACACACAGGTAGCAGACTAGTGGGTCAGGCAAAAATAAACACTAAATCCTGTGAGAACCAGAAATCCAAACCAGACCATAATACTAGCAACCTTCTGGAAACCAGACGCACACAGCCAAACTACGCCTGGCACAGCCAACAGGACTGAATACTGCCAAAGAGGTCTGTCTCATGCCAGCACCAAAGCAGCTCTCACTTAGAGAGTGAGAATGGAATATGGGGCAGGCAAGGGTGTCAGCAGAGCAGGAAAGATCACAGGCACGTAGAAGAAACCCACTGCAGACTCACCTCAAGAGTGTGAAGAGAGAGAGGAACAGATGAGTCAGTATAAGAGAGGTGGTATTCAACGCTCTGCCACTCACTGGGCTTTTTCATGTGGGAGCAGACGAGAAATGGCCTCTAATAAAAGCAGAAATCAGAGTGGATTCCCCACCACTGAAGGTAAACAATGCACATAAAATAATTACACATATCCTTAAGAAAATTACTGGTGATTGCCCATGTAAAATTCACCATTATATAGAGCATACTTGTTGGTGGGGAGACATAAAATATTAAATAAAATATCAAATTTATTGAAAGAATGACAAAGAAAGAAAGTCCAATACAAGTGGCAAATAACTAATATAGCACCTAATTACTGGCTAAAGACAAAAATGGAATGAGATGTTTTGCCCTTTTTATCACAGCAAAAAATAAAACTAAAAAAAATAATAATAATAATGTTGCCGTCAAAATTAACGGGCACACAAAATATTTAACGCGATTAATGCAGGGGCGGAGCTAGGGTTGGCCACACGACTCACAACTGCTGCTTCTGTTTCTTTTTTCTTGACAAGAATTGCATTTATTTAGACGCAGAGCTATTTTACAACCACATCATACATGAGACTTTTCAGCCACTCACTCCAACTTCACCTCAGCACCAGGCGTGAGTCAAACAAACGTGGAAAAGGTACAGGTGATGAGGGAGCTTCAGTAGAATAACAGTGAACTGCGGTCAGATGAGATGTTGTCAGGCCATGTCAGTAAAAAGTTTCCTGTCCTGTCGGTTATTATACTGTGCTCATAGCACATGCTCTTCAATTGCACGCACAAATGTGGTGGCGCGCTGTAGCCTATATCATATAGGGATGTAACGGTATGAACATTTCATATCACGATTATAGTGACCAAAGTAATCACGGTTATCAATATTATCATGGTTTTGTTAAAATTTGACTAAAATGTTCAAAAATAACTAATACACACACTGAAAACATTTCAATAAGTTTTATATTTGAAAATCAACAAACAACAAACAATTAGCAGCTGTATGCACTTTTTTTAGTATAAACATTAAATTAACATTAACATGAAGCCCTAATAATAATAATAAATCACTTATATATATACAGTATATATATATATACAGTGGGGCAAAAAAGTATTTAGTCAGCCACCAGTTGTGCAAGTTCTCCCACTTAAAAAGATGAGAGAGGCCTGTAATTTTCATCATAGGTATACCTCAACTATGAGAGACAAAATGAGAAAAAAAAATCCAGAAAATCACATTGTAGGATTTTTAAAGAATTAATTGGTAAATTCCTCGGTAAAATAAGTATTTGGTCACATGCTTCAAAGCTACCACCATCATTCCAGTCCCGAAGAAGTCGTCTCCATCCTGCTTCAATGACTACCGTTCCAGTTGCACTTAGCCCCATCCTCATGAAGTGCTTTGAACGGCTAGTCATGCACCACATCAAGTCTGCCGTCCCCCCCTCCCTGGACCCCATCCAGTTTCCACTCACACACCTGGACAAAAAAGACTCATACGTCAGAATGCTGTTCATAGACTTCAGTTCAGCATTCAACACAATCATCCCTCAACAGCTCATTCA
>NW_015505200.1:1796816-1797039 GCF_001515645.1 Sinocyclocheilus grahami | reverse complement strand
GCGTCCTGCCACAAGACACTTCAACACATAGTGAGAGCAGCTGAGAAGATCATTGGTGCCTCTCTCCCCTACCTCCAGGACATTTACAACACCCGTCTCACCCCGAAAAGCCCTCTGCATTGCAGATAATCCCACCCACCCGACACACAGCTTCTTCAGTCTGCTGCCATCAGGGAGGAGACTGCGGGGCCTCCAGGCCAGGACCAGCAGACTGAAGGAAAGC
>NW_015505200.1:1772225-1796246 GCF_001515645.1 Sinocyclocheilus grahami | reverse complement strand
TTTCCCCCTTTTGCAGCGACTTTCTTCTTGCAAGATCTGCAGACAGGGTGACCGTCCTCGATTAAATTGCCTTCAGGACTCTTGTAAAAGACAAAATACGACAAGACCACCGATTTGGTCCTCTTAGAGATGGCTGAAATCTCCCGAGCGCTGTCACTGCCTTCCGCCATTTCGTCTCATGCAAAAAAACAACAACAACATTGCATGCTGCTTCTGCGTCAGACTGATGCTAGCTGGACAGGATTTACCGCAAGTTTTCAAAATCACAATAATCAAACATTATTTGATGATAATTACATTTTAAACGATAATACTAACCGTCAGGGCATTTTATCATGATTTATCGTAAAACCGGTAATCGTTACATCCCTAATATCATATAATATTCAAGCGAGTCAGAAAAGGTCAAGAGTTGTGAAAAAATACGATGCGTGTCAGATCCGCATCATGTTCAACAGCTGCAGCTCTTAAAGTAATAGCAGCCAAAATAACGTAATAACGCAGCTGCTGTGATGTCTGTTAAAGAAAAAAAAAAGAGAAAATCAATAACTTTTGTAGCTTTAAGGAGTGATCTATATTTAATTTCAAATTTAGTGTTTGATAACTTTATTCGATTTCTGTATATTTCCTACTTGCTGAAGGGCACAGGTAGCTAAATATGACATTTATTATAATGGGTTTTATATGGAGATTGTTTTAAATTCACTTAAATTAAAAGTTTTTATTTTTTAAAGTCTAATAAATGTTCAAATTGATAGCTCTTAATTATACTGTAATGTTGAATGGCTACAGTCAATGGTTAAATATTAGAAGAAAAAAAAACATTTCATAGAGACATCAGTAGTATTGGTATCAGTGATACTTGCCTTCAGTCATAAAAAAGATGCCATTAAACAAATACTACAAATATAATGTCTTTATGTTGTTTATACATTAATTTGAAGATTGATTGTGAAATTATTGCAATATAAAAGTATATCTAAAAACTTTAATGTTAGGTGGGATTAATCGCGATTAATTTCAGAAAAATATGTGTGATTATTTATTTATTTTAATCGATTGACAGCACTAAATAATAATAAAATAACTGATATGCTAGAGCCTTTTTACTGCGGCATGAGCCCCAGTGAAATGCTGCTGTGCCCCAGTAAAATATTACTTATAAATCCTAGTGATGTCTTTATGTTGTTTATACATTAATTTGAAGATTGATTGTGAAATTATTGCAATATAAAAGTATATCTAAAAACTTTAATGTTAGGTGGGATTAATCGCGATTAATTTCAGAAAAAAATGTGTGATTATTTATTTATTTTAATCGATTGACAGCACTAAATAATAATAAAATAACTGATATGCTAGAGCCTTTTTACTGCGGCATGAGCCCCAGTGAAATACTGCTGTGCCCCAGTAAAATATTACTTATAAATCCTAGTGTCAATGGGATTGATACCAACCTGAGAATAATTTTCTCTGATAATATTTAAGCAGCCATGTTATGCATTTTCTATCAGCTCTTTAGAATCTGAAGTAGCAATGCCAGATTTGTGAATGGATCATTCTTTTGCTCTTCCGGTTTCAAGTCAAGTCAAGTCGATTCAAATCCGTTAAAGAATTGTTAGGCTGCATTAATTAGGTCAACTGGAACCGTGCGTCAGACTGATGCTAGCTGGACAGGATTTACCGCAAGTTTTCAAAATCACAATAATCAAACATTATTTGATGATAATTACATTTTAAACGATAATACTAACCGTCAGGGCATTTTATCATGATTTATCGTAAAACCGGTAATCGTTACATCCCTAATATCATATAATATTCAAGCGAGTCAGAAAAGGTCAAGAGTTGTGAAAAAATACGATGCGTGTCAGATCCGCATCATGTTCAACAGCTGCAGCTCTTAAAGTAATAGCAGCCAAAATAACGTAATAACGCAGCTGCTGTGATGTCTGTTAAAGAAAAAAAAAAAGAGAAAATCAATAACTTTTGTAGCTTTAAGGAGTGATCTATATTTAATTTCAAATTTAGTGTTTGATAACTTTATTCGATTTCTGTATATTTCCTACTTGCTGAAGGGCACAGGTAGCTAAATATGACATTTATTATAATGGGTTTTATATGGAGATTGTTTTAAATTCACTTAAATTAAAAGTTTTTATTTTTTAAAGTCTAATAAATGTTCAAATTGATAGCTCTTAATTATACTGTAATGTTGAATGGCTACAGTCAATGGTTAAATATTAGAAGAAAAAAAAACATTTCATAGAGACATCAGTAGTATTGGTATCAGTGATACTTGCCTTCAGTCATAAAAAAGATGCCATTAAACAAATACTACAAATATAATGTCTTTATGTTGTTTATACATTAATTTGAAGATTGATTGTGAAATTATTGCAATATAAAAGTATATCTAAAAACTTTAATGTTAGGTGGGATTAATCGCGATTAATTTCAGAAAAATATGTGTGATTATTTATTTATTTTAATCGATTGACAGCACTAAATAATAATAAAATAACTGATATGCTAGAGCCTTTTTACTGCGGCATGAGCCCCAGTGAAATGCTGCTGTGCCCCAGTAAAATATTACTTATAAATCCTAGTGACAATGGGATTGATACCAACCTGAGAATAATTTTCTCTGATAATATTTAAGCAGCCATGTTATGCATTTTCTATCAGCTCTTTAGAATCTGAAGTAGCAATGCCAGATTTGTGAATGGATCATTCTTTTGCTCTTCCGGTTTCAAGTCAAGTCAAGTCGATTCAAATCCGTTAAAGAATTGTTAGGCTGCATTAATTAGGTCAACTGGAACCGGGAACACTTCCCATAACATCCGATGTACTTGTTACATCGTAAGAAGAATGGCATCTACACTAATATTAGTCTCTTTCATTCTTATTCCGAGGTCACCCAGATACAGTCCAGATGGTGGATCAGCACCTAGAGACGACCTCTACAGCCCTGAATGTCAGCGGAGACCACGTCAACTAGATGCGCCCCAGAGACAGATCCCTTGTGAAGACCTCATCACCTCGACGACCATCGGCACAAGACCAGAGGAACCAGACAAGTCCTCTGCACCTGTGTTGCAGCCTGGAATTAAACCACGCCATGCTGGTTTCGTCTGGCCAGAGGAGAACTGGACCCCCACCTGAGCCTGGTTTCTCCCAAGGTTTTTTCTCCATTTCTGTCACCGATGGAGTTTTGGTTCCTTGCCACTGTCGCCTTTGGCTTGCTTAGTTGGGGATGCTTGACTGATTGCACAGACACTATTGGAAGAGAACTGAACTGGATGATGACATCACTGAATCATCAATGAACTGACTTTAGCTGAAAAATCCGTTATTGTCTTCTTACATCATTGACAAACTATTTTCCTGTTTGACTCCGTAAAGCTGCTTTGACACAACCAGTATTTTATAAAGCGCTATACAAATAAAGGTGACTTGACTTATTGGTTAAACGGGTTTGCAAGAAGGTCTGAAATTGTTTGCCATTCAGTTTGATTAATTTGGACAGTTTACTCTCGCACTGAATTGTTTGCAGCAGTTTCTCACACCAAATGGTAACAGGATATTTTAAAATAAATAAAATGAGCACTTGATGAGGTGGATATTTACCTACAATAATCCCTTCATAACCAAAAGAGTTTTAAACAGAGTATCAAAATATGGGCATACTTTGTTTGATGGGGGACCTGTGTTTAAGTACTAGAAACACATCTGTATGGAACATACTGGCCAAAATCAACAAGGGCATGGGATGTTTTGCCCATTTTATCATAAAATTTTAAATTTGGTCCCTCAGAAAAGTATCAACACATCTATCCCAACAATGAATTGTATCACGAATGCTATTATTCATGTCTGTAGCACAAAGAGTGCTTGCCTAATAATGAAAAGTCACTATCATTATGTTTACAAAAACAGTATTACTTCACTCTCTGTAAAAGTGAAGCCACAATGAGAAAAAGCAAAACAGTTCAACCATAAAGTTTTATTGGTATTATTAAAATGGATTCTGCAGCTCACTTATTAAGTGCTCAGGTTTCTTAATAAAAAACTGTAGCTAAACAGTGCTGTCGGTTTGGAAACTACACCAGCGGAACCAGATTTTATTATCAACATGCAGCCATGTTTGATCAAATCGCTTCTCTCACAAAACACAAATGTAATTAAAACAAATGTAATCATCTCTGCACAGATGACAACCATTACTTAGAATTTTAGGTTAATTCTAGTTTAAAACAAGCAAAAACACAGCAAATGCATAATGGTTTTCACCATTTACACGACAACACACATGGTCTATCTAATATCTAATCAGAATGATTCACTAACAAAACACATGGTACAATAAAACCTAAGTGAATGGTGTTGTTTTATTTTGTGTGCATCCTTTCTTGTTGACCTTTAAACCCAGTAATCCTTTCCTGACTACAGGATTTTGTCGGAGCATGACCAACACAATAGGGCTTTACTCTGCTAGGAATCCAATAGTGTTAGTACAGACCTTCCCGAGAAAGACAGTACATACTGGTAAAATCACACGTATTTATTCGGGATCCAAAAAAGTTGCTAGTGCATCTTGGTCACACTCAGACAACGCCACAAAAGTGGCTGGGTTTAATACTAAGAGTTACTAGGACAGCAGGAGAAGTATTTTTAGAGCCCTCATGCACTAAGACTCGTTGTTTGTTCCACAAAGGGCCTGGTTGGATCCCATCGCATCAATGTCTCCACGGTGAAAGTTTGGCACATTATGTTAGATTGTGTGTAAGTGAGCGTAATCTCAACACTGCTGTTTGAAGACACATATTGACAATCGTGCTTTTATGCTGCTATCAGGGCGTTTACAAATCTCCCAGGGTTCCTGTCCATTTCATGTCTGATTTCAGCCGGCATTCTTTGAGGACACTGCAATCCATTATTACAGGGCATGTTCAGCCCATTATCAGTGCACTAATAAGATAATCGAACATGTCACTCTCTACACAAAATGTTTCTTTCTGTCTCTCTCAAAAAATAAAAATAAAATGCACCAACATGATAGGAAGAAACCAAATAACTGGTACAGGTCTTTAGGAGCTTACAAAAACATACTGAGACATTGAGAGAGTCATTTTACTGATACCACAGTAAAAATACTTTTATTGTGCTATTTTCTAATTTAGAAAAAAAATTATATAAATTACGCAACACCAAAGCTCCAAAAGTATCAAAAATGTATTTTAAAAACGTTTGCATAGCGTGTGACGCTTCGAGCATTGCCGACTTTATATTTCATTTTTTTCTACTTGTTTTTTAGTCGAGCACCCATTTGAGGTTGATGTGTGTGCTTTTGTTTTCATTTTTGCTATTTTCTAAATAAATAATAAATAAAAACAATTAGGGCTGCCAAAAAATATTGGTAACATAACATGCATGTGTGTATGTTTGTATATGTAATTTATCAGTATTGTTCGATATTTTTATATTTTGATATTGAATATTTAATTGTCCACACATTTCCACAGTTTTTACATTTATGATTACCTTTGCTATTATGTAGGCTAACTCTCACTTAAAGGTTAATCTTTAATCTTTTGCTCTGATGCCTAAATTGTGATGTTTAAATTTCAGAATTACTTTTGAGTTTTTGAAAGTTTTTTGTTTGTTTTACATTTTGCAAAACACATTTCTATATATTTCTGTTTAAATTACATTTTAATTGCCAGATTTTCGGTGGTCTCAGACTTTTGTACTTCACACTACACTATTGTTGGAAATCAATCAACAAAATGGAAATCAGCTGAATCGCTAATGCTGCTCAATGTGAAAGCCCACAGGTGATGGAGATTTACCGCTGATTACAGAACCGGCTTTACTGATAAGATGCGCGTTAAATATCGCATGCGATTTATCGTGCAGCCCTAATATAAACAAAAAAACAACAACAAAAAACACCTTACTGACCCAAACGTTTGAACTGTAGTGTTCACCTGTCTGCTCAAACAAGGCCATGCTGCAGCATACATGTTCTCAAGATCAAAGGCAGCATATTTGCGTTTTACCAAGTCTCTCTGACGTTTTTATAATCTGATAAATTAGCAAAGTGAAATTCCCTTTAACAAAAAGTACAAACCAACCAATGACTAATATCAAGATAATACTGATAAACTTACACAGAATATTAATTCTCTGGCAAATAGTACAATAATAATTCTGATCACAGAAAATCTGTTTGTAAATACATTCTGGTTGCTACAGTAGATGCATAAACAAACCAGATGAGAGCTGAAATATTTGTAAGAGTTTACTGTCAGTCTGTACTGATCTCGAGGAATTTGTTGCAATGCTGCAGAGAGTCAAACATCTCTTTCATTCTTTAACAGGGGTCAAACCAACACGAAGTTCAGGCCAACAAGCTATAAACACAGCCCGAAGAAAACAGTTAACACTTTTACAATTAGCGGTATTACATAGTTGTATTTTATTTGGCATAATAGTTTGGGTAACACATTCACTATTAACTAAGAGTTTTCCCCCAATAAACTCCTAATAAACTGCTTATTAATAGTTAGTAAGGAAGTTGTTAAGTTTAGGTATGGGGTATGATTAAGGGATCTAAAAAATATAGTTATGCAGAACAAGGCATTAATATGTGCTTTATACGTACTAATAAACAGCCAATATGCATGCTAGTAAGCAACTAGTTATTAGTGAAAATTGGTCCTTGAAATGAAGTGTTACCATTGGTTGTCAATCTGTAGAAATAACTATGGACTATCAACAGGACCATCTACAAGCTGCTTTCAAGAGCCTGAAGCATGAAAAAAACACCCTGCTAAACATGAAAACGCTCATGTGACTAACAGTTTATTCTAAGCAAACAGAACATACAGAGGACCTATTGTTCCTATAAGGCACATGCAGATGATTTGGCCAGACAGTTATTCTTCAGTTAAATGTCAGTCAGTCTTCAGGCAATCGCTGCCAACATTGCCGCCACTCAGGTCAGGTGACTGCAGCTACACGTGACGCATGTAAAGCTGGCATCGATCCACCAGCTGTTGAATAACAGCATGAAATTGGAGAACGTCACACTTATCCTCACAAAGCCATGAAAATCCTGTCTTCCCGGATTCAATGCTAGGGGTACATGTTGTTTTCTAGTAAGGGGTCATTGACAAATAGGTCAGCTGTTTCATCTAGCTCAGGGGGACAATTGGGGATTGGAGAGAGGGACCGGATCTGAATATTTAAATAACGATTCACAGCATTTGTGTTTACCAGAACTGCTGTTCTTTTGATTACCAATGTAAATGCCTCCCTATGGAACCTGAAATATTGTAATTGCTCCATTTGTGAGCTTGTTTAGAAGGTAATTACCCTGCGATGCTCAGAACTGTGAATCCTCCTCCTGCATAATTTATCATGGTGAGGGATACAAAGAGATGGTAATTTAAACGGCTTTCCCTGTCAAGACTTGCAAACCATGTGCTGAGGATTTTTTCAATAAAAGTTGTTGTGCAGGCGGTTTGAAAAGGCAAGCCATGACAATTCTGTGATCTCATAACATTCACAGCAATTAAGCAGTGTTTACGAAACACTTTGACCTCAACACTGGCAATAAGCAAATCAAACCGCAATATCCAAATGACCCAGCTGAATCAACAGCCTACTGTTAAGATTCTGTAAATGTAGGAAAAGTTATCAGATGATCAGGACAACTATCGTACGCAACATTCAGATTTTATACAGACGTGGTAATAGTAAATGAAGCTAAACTCAAGAAAAAAAATGCAAAACCCAGCAACTCCGCAAACTTGACTCAACTACTTAACATATTTCCAATGTAAATAAGGAAAACACATGGTCCAAGATGATGAAATTGTGCATCAGAATGTTGCCTAATAGAACGTAAGAGCTCAGATGTATTTACATTGATCGCAAAAAAAAGAAATGAAAAGAAACATATGTTACACATATACGGTTTATACATATATAAACAGTTGTGCTATTTATAAATAATTGTTTTTTTTTGGAACCTGTGATACTTTTTGTCAAGATTCATTGATGAATAAAAAGTTTAAAATAACAGCATTTATTCAAAATAGAAGCCCTGTCAAGACTTGCAAACCATGTGCTGAGGATTTTTTCAATAAAAGTTGTTGTGCAGGCGGTTTGAAAAGGCAAGCCATGACAATTCTGTGATCTCATAACATTCACAGCAATTAAGCAGTGTTTACGAAACACTTTGACCTCAACACTGGCAATAAGCAAATCAAACCGCAATATCCAAATGACCCAGCTGAATCAACAGCCTACTGTTAAGATTCTGTAAATGTAGGAAAAGTTATCAGATGATCAGGACAACTATCGTACGCAACATTCAGATTTTATACAGACGTGGTAATAGTAAATGAAGCTAAACTCAAGAAAAAAATGCAAAACCCAGCAACTCCGCAAACTTGACTCAACTACTTAACATATTTCCAATGTAAATAAGGAAAACACATTGTCCAAGATGATGAAATTGTGCATCAGAATGTTGCCTAATAGAACGTAAGAGCTCAGATGTATTTACATTGATCGCAAAAAAAAGAAATGAAAAGAAACATATGTTACACATATACGGTTTATACATATATAAACAGTTGTGCTATTTATAAATAATTGTTTTTTTTTGGAACCTGTGATACTTTTTGTCAAGATTCATTGATGAATAAAAAGTTTAAAATAACAGCATTTATTCAAAATAGAAGTCTTTTCTAATAATATAAGTTTTTACTATCACTTTTTTTTATCAATTTAACACATCCTTGTTGAATAAAAGTGTTTCTTTGAAAAAAGAAAGAAACTTTTGAACGGTAGTGTATATTGTTATAAAATATTTATATTTTAAAAAATGCTATTCTTTTTAACTTTTCATTAATCAAAGAATCCTGAAAAAAAAGTATCACAGGTTCCAAAAAATTATTAAGTAGCTGTTTCCGACATTGATAATAAATCAGCATATCAGAATGATTTCCGAAGGATCATGTGACACTGAAGACTGGAGTAATGACTGCTGAAAATTCAGCAGTCATCACGGAAATAAATTGCATTTTAAAATGTAAAATATGTTAAAATATAAAACAGTTATTTTAATATATTATTTCACAAATTACTACTTTTGATAAAATAAATACAGACTTACAATACAGAGCAACCCTACATTTTTGTCCGGTATGCATAATATGCATTGATTTTGCAGTCAATAAATTTAGGAACATAAATGACCTTGCATAAACCCTATGTGATCAATACTGTTGAGTCAGGAAACACATAAAGAGATGCTGTAGTGCCACATAAAAAAAATATTTAAAAAAATAGCAAAAGTGAGCTTTAACAAGGCCATTTCAGCCTCTAACACAAAAAAAATTTAAATAAGAGCCCCAGTGAGCCCAACCGGAATTTCATTCAAGCATGAACAATTACTGCAGATATGGCATTCTTCAGGTATGACACACACAGAATCCAAACCAGCTCCAAGGTGGCCAGAGTAGTTTTGGAGGTGTGCCAGGCCCGACCAAGTCTATGTGGGTGAGGTAAAACCAGAGAAACTCCACGTATGAATAAGAGAACTTGCTTACCCTGAGAACTCAGACATACATACTGATTATGCAGATGCTGCACTACAAACACAGATCACTATCAGCTGCTGACGGCGGAGGTTTTATTGCCGCAGCTGCACGAACAGCCAGGGGAAAAAGCTCAGAGGCCCCTCAAAGCAACAGGGCTAGAACAGCCTCTCTAGGACACTTAATTCCCCTGTCTCACGAGGGCAAGCAGCATGCTGTTGAGAAGAAAAATGTGCCTCATACATTTGTGATATTGTTGTCACATGCACACAATGACCACTCTTTGTCATTTGTTCCTACAACTGCTTCAGAGTTGCTGTAGGCCTCTTGATCTTGGTAGCCTCTCTGATCAGTTTCCTCCTAGCTCTTTCATCCGGTTTGGAGCGACATCCCGATCCAGGGAGGGTCTGTAATGTACCAAATATCTTCCACTTCTTTATAATAGACTTCACTGTGCTTCTAGGCATTGATAAAGCTTTTGAATTTTTTTTGTATCCATCTCCTGACTTGTGCCTGTCCACAACTATATCCCGGAGATCTTTTGACAGTACCTTGCCACCCATAATTGATTGTTTGCTTCAGTTGCACTACCAAGGACTGAAACGCTCCAGGACAGCTCTTTTCATGCTGAGCTAATCAAAATGACCACAGCTGATCACAGTTGACATCAGTAATCTAATTATTTACCTTATTCTAAATAAGCCAATATTATGATTATGGTGTTTACATGAGTTGCTTTTAGAATATTTCTTTCATGTTCCCGTTTTACATGTTATAGTACATAGTTCGATTAATGGCACACGTCATTATGTCCCCACGTGACGCCATCCGACATCCCCTCCGGAATTTCACGTATAAACATATAGTTAGTCTTCGTGATGATGCCATGTACAGTTTTGGGTGTTTCATTTTTAATTTTAAGAAAGCTTCAAGTGCAGTTAATTATTTGTACGTGCATACAGACGACGGCTGGGTGTTGAAGCTCTTTTATTTGCCCTCAAACGGTTGAGCATTGCCGTGTGTGTATCCTGTCGCAAAATGCGGCGAAAAGTCCTACACAACGGTAATAATATGATTAAGGTGTTTACATGTCTATTCTGCACTTCAGTAATGCGACTAAAATAGGAATACTCCACATCTTAATTCGTAATAAAAAAAAATCTATGTTTACATGGTAGATTCTTAATCAGAGTATTGTCTTAATCGTATTAAAATCTGAGTATTGTTGTCCATGTAAACGTACTCATTGAGAAGGTGATTCGCTACACCTGATTGAGTTTACAAGTCATTTTTAGAAGGGGGTGATCCTTTTTCCAACTCAGTGATTCTGTTTTTTTATTTTTATTTTTTTCTGACATGTTGGTGTTTTATCTTTCACTTGGATGTTATAAGTTGCACTGAGTAAATACAGCTGGATAAAACAAACTGTGTCCGTCTTCATTTCAGGTTGCAAAGCAACAACATATGATTATTTTAAAGGGGGCGATTCTTTTCTATACCCACTGTTTTCCATGACACAATGGAGACTGAATGCATAATGCTGATTGGACAAGCATATGTCTACAGTTTCTTATGGAAAGATTAGCAGCAAATACACTCCATGTATTGTAAACAGACGCCTTATTTGCTTTGACTAACCATCACTTTGGTTTAGTGTAACAATAACCTAATGTTTAAAAATGGTGTTTGTTCACACAGGTCAAAAACCACAAGGCAACAACGATTATTTGACTGCAGACCATTATATGGAAGCCACAGTGAAATGAACAATACACTTATGCTGTCTATTTTTTCAAGTGAAAGTCAATAAAGCTGAACACAGTGACACATGAGACCAGGCTCACCTGGACTGGCCTCAGGCACACCCTTATATTTCTTTGTAACACTTTTACACCATGTCAGATTAAACTCGTAATCACACATTATAACATTCCTCTCGTTGATAAAAAAACACTGTCTGTTCATTGATAAAACATCACAGTAGTGAGGGCAACTGAGGCTAGCCATATCATCCCTATTACCCATTTAACAGTAGTGAAATGTGTTAAAGGGACGTTAGAGTACTACACTCTTAATACTAGATATTTATTGTTTTTAGTAAGCAGTCTTAATCCAGATGAGATCATACAAGCACCAGTAATGAATGAATGAATGAATGATGCATTATATATTGTGTATTGCTGTACACCCAAAGCGCTTTACAATCATGTGGGGGGGGTCTCTCCTCAACCACCACCAGCATGCAGCATCCACTTGGATGATGCGACGGCAGCCACAGGACAACGGCGCCTGTGCGCTCACCACACACCAGCTACAGGTGGAGAGGAGAGAGAGTCATAGAGTCAATCAAGTGGATGGGGATTATTAGGAGGCCATGATAGACAAGGTCCAGTGGTGGCAATTTGGCTAGGACACCAGGGTTACACACCTACTCTTTACGAGAAGTGCCATGGGATTTTTAATGACCACAGAGAGTCAGGACCTCAGTTTAACGTCTCATCCGAAGGACAGTGCTTTTTTGAAAGTATAGTGTCCCCATCACTATACTGGGGCGTTAGGACCCACACAGACCACAGGGTGAGCACCCCCTACTGGCCTCACTAATACCTCTTCCAGCAGCAACCTAGTTTTTCCAGGAGGTCTCCCATCCAGGTACTGACCAGGCTCAACCCTGCTTAGCTTCAGTGGGCAACCAGTCTTGGGCTGCAGGGTGATATGGCTGTGGCTTCCATATTAATATTATTATTAATAATAATAATAATAATAATAATAATAATAATAATAATAATAATAATAATAATAATAATAATAATAAAATAAAAAAATATAAATACATTTAACATTATAGAATAAGAATAGTTTCTTATATTGTCATTTTATTATTATTATAAATAGTTACCGGTATATTCATGCTTTATTTATTATTATTATTATCATTATTATTATTAAAATACATTTGATAAATGAAATGGAAAAAACCCAGCTACTGTAGCACCAATTTAATTAAAATTGGGTGGGGAAAAAAAAGGAAGTTTTGAATTGAAGTTTGATCAATTTCCACACACGTTTTCCTTGAATTGAAGCATAATTGATTCAAGTCTGTCTGTCACAGGACAGATCATAGTTTAAGAAACCCTATTTGAGTCATAATGCAAATGTGCAAGTTTACAAACTTTTCAAGTTTGTAAAGGATCATCATTCAAATTCTGCTATAACCTTTCTGCGCACACGGTCATCTTGAGCAATATAAGGACATGACCAGGGCCAGATGGAGCCTGTCACAATCCAAAGCCTGGTGACCTGATCATTGCAGAGGGCTACAGCATTATAGCACTTTCACGTTTGGCATTTTTTCCCATGTTGGACGCCATGTTGGGACGAACACCTGTCGTGTCACATCCAGCGACGGCCGATCCAGCAGAGTGCTCTGCTTCCATAATTCCATTTTGGGACTGTGTGAGAATCTATAGCTGGCTTCCAGCAATGACGTACCCGAGAAGTGCCGCAACCGCACATCACACATGTTAGCACACAGTGCTCACATGACGTCCCATGTCCGTCAGCTGGAATCACAGTCAGCTTCCAAATGGAGCCCGGCAAAGCAGCTGATTACCACAGAGTTAAATCAGAGTCATCTGATCAAAAACAAAACTCTGACAGCAACGCCCATCTCATGTTAGATTAATTTCCGTTCTATTTGCGGTTTGTCTTTTACTCGGCAGCGAGATACAGAAACTTATTACGTACTATTAAACAATACGAGTATGATTCAGTGAATGAATCATCACACTTAAATAATCAGGTTAAATACACAAACTAAGAGAAAACAGCTACAACAGATCTGAAAAGCAACCAAAGACTTTAAAAAGACTTTGAAAAGAAAATGCTTTTGTATAATCATCAACCACTTTTGCAGTCACACAACCTAAACTAAATGCATGGACAGCAGCTCTAGTATTTGCTGTAATAATATACAGTACATTTACAAACAGTTCTTTGAATGGGCGCATGAATTCAGGTGAAGTCAGAGGCTCAACGTTTTATACCTAATGTGAAAAAATGAAAAGAATAGGTGGGTTGATGATAGAAATGGGGGAAAAAGTGAAGGAATTATTGTCTGGGTTTTTTGTTTCAATCTATTTTTGTCTTGTAGTAAGGTCTGGTTTCTCTTTCCGCTGTGAGAGCTTAGATCAGGTGTCTTGCTCCCTGTGGAGAGAGAAATGCACGTGTGGTTGGAAATTACCGTGCTGTATTCAAATGCTGCAGAGGTGTGTATTACCATTCTTGGCCATGGCCCACTGTTGGGGAGGGTCCCCACACATTTTCAGGAAGGAGTGAGTAATACACAGTTATCATCAGCACAAACCTCAATATGGTCAGTCAAGTGAAGAAAAACAACAAGAGCATTAGAATCAGAATCAGAATGAGCTTTATTGCCAGGTATGTTTACACATACGAGGAATTTGTTTTCGTGACAGAAGTTTCCACAGTGTAACAGAATGACAGTGACAGAACAAAAAACACAGATAATAAAAATAAAAATAGAACAAGTAAATAAGGAATAAAAATATATAAATTGACAATTGTGTGTGCAGGTATATTACAATAGACAGTTTTATTTTTTTTATGTACAGGTACTGTATATTATGTGCAAATTGAGGTGTAGGCTGAGTATGAGTGTTAGATAAATTAAGTGTATGAGTGAAAAATAGTGTGTGTTCCACAGTTATTGTCAAGTGTTCATGAGATGGATTGCCTGAGGGAAGAAACTGTTCCTGTGTCTGGCCGTTCTGGTGCTCAGAGCTCTGTAGCGTCGACCAGACGGCAACAGTTCAAGGCGTCTTTCAGCCAGGTTTCCGTGAAACACAGAGCAGCAGAGTTAGAAAAATCCTTATTTGTCCGGGAGAGCAGAAGGAGTTCATCTGTTTTGTTGGGTAGAGAGCGGAGGTTCGCCAGATGGATGCTCAGCAACGGAGTTCTGAATCCGCGCTGTCTGAGCTTCAAGATGCGCGCCGGCTCGCTTCCCCCGTCTGCGCGTCCTGAAGCGATTAATCAGCGCCACAGCTCCCCCGACAACAATGTCCAGCAAAACATCCGAATAGTCGAAAACCGGTGAAATATCGGGTGGTGTGTACTTCCGAATGTCCAGCAATTCATCTCTGGTGAAACTGATTGCAGGGATATAACTAAAGACAGGACAAACTAACAAAAACATATAAACAACTGCGGAGCACGCCACGGAGGCAGCCATCAGCGTCGGCGCCATCTTAAAAGATCACTGATAAACTGATAACTGATAAACACAAATCCAGAGAAGGGTTTTAGGACAAATCGATGGTGAGCTTTAGCAAACAATTCACTCAAATGAAACTAATGCATCCATATGATATCACACTGGGAAGAGAGTATGCACTTTATCACCTGCTTGTAACCTATTAACAGCACATCCTGTCCAAGGTCTACTCCTGCATATCATGAGTTTGCATACATTTTGTTTACTAAAGTTGCTTTAAATTAAAAATGTAAAAATAAATAAAAATAATAATTAAAAAACAAATCTTGTATTCTTTGTTTTAGATTTATAATTTAAGATTCTGAGTCTCAGTAGATTCAATGTAGTGGTTGGTCCAAAGCCATTTACTTTAATGAGTGTATTTTTTGACCAGTAGGATCACCAAATTAAATTTAAAAAATAATAATGATTATTTCCAAACAGGTTTCCCTAAAAACAAAATAACACCATTTGTTAAGCTAGAAAGTGACTGATCAAATAAAGAGCAAAGCGTTTAAACCATGACAGTTTTTACACTTTTCAGAAGTCAGTGGGCCTCATTCAATAATGATTATGTGAATAATTCTTATTGCAGCCAAATTGACAAAACGTGTGTATTCACATGAATTTGTTCTTAACCTTATCTTAATGTTAATGAATCTGGAGACCAACGACCCACCCATCACCATTTATATATTTTTTGTATGAGTTATTCAAAGTGAATCATGATTTGTTCAGGAAAGGTTTATATACAAAATTCACACATAAATTTGTGTATGCATGGTTAATGAATGAGACCCACTGTCTTTTAGTTGTCAATTCCTATGAACTAGGCATAGGAGAAAGTAGTTTAACTGAAATTTAAAAATTACACATGCCACACAATTTCAAATCGGTTATAAACCATGAGCCTCAGTGGAACCCGCAGAAGAAACTTTTACTCTCGTTCCATTAGATAAGCAAGCTTGCGTTCTGTTTAGGCGTTAACCTCTGACGTCTCCTTTGAGGTTGTGTGACATACATTAAAAGCTAAGAGTCCCACTGTGTTTAAAGGAGCAGAAACCAGAAAAGAGGAACCAGATAAAAGCCAAAATCCCCTGATGTGTCAAAAGCGTGGATAGGAACATTGAGACGCTGCACACATTTGCCTATTAGCTGACACAGATCATTTCTGTTGCAACAGTTATTTAGTCTTCCAATTCAACTCTAGAAAAAAATCTGGACCAATCTAGAATTCTCTGTGGAATCAAGGTTCCTGGGGTTATTAGTGTCCTACAAATCAGATCTGGTTTCTCCAACCACATCAAATATTACTAACTGCCTTACACCTTTTCCATCCAATGTCTCCAACAGAGCTCAAAATGAGGAACAAACCAAACGATGGGTCACAGTCTCCATGAAATGTTTAAATGACTAACTAGGGTTTCATGAATAATGTTTAATCACTGCAGAGGCTAGACAGGAGAAGGGAAGAGCGTAAATGAAAAGAGGATGTCCCCATAATAAAATGCTCAGATATTTAAATATATCTCAGGTTCCTTCTGGTTGTCAACAATATTTACAACAGTTAGTTCTGGTCCTGGGAATTCAATTAGACAAGTGGGGTTTCAAAATCTTTATTATAAAAGCAAAGTGACATTTCACTGGTAATACGATACAATTTAATATTCAAAATTTGGGGTCAGTATGATTTTTTTTTTTTAATTTTGAAAAAAAGTCTCTTGCGCACAAAAGCTGCATTTATTTGATCAACAACACTGTAAAATATGATATATTATTGCAACTTAAATATACTAATACTTTAATACTTTAAAATAAAATTTAAAGTAACTTTTCTATTTTAATCTATTTTAAAAAGTAATATATTCCTTTGATGGCAAAGCTGAATTTTCAGCAGGCATTACCCCAGTCAAAACCAGTTGTGCTGCTTAATTTGACAGAAACAGTGATATTTATTTTTTGAGATTCCTTGAAGAAGTTCAAAAGAACAGTATTTATTTGAAATAGAAATATTTGGTTATATTATGAATGTTTTACTGTCACTTTAATGCATCCTTGCTGTATAAAAGTATTAATTTCTTTTTTTTTTTAAAGTGCATTTGTACAAAGGTTAATGAATGAACTGGCCAATATTTATCTTAAAGTTACTAGATATTAATATTTCGTTAACTGTGCTAAAATAAGATGCACACATTTAATTCCCAAAGTTTTGAGATGTCGATGAACAATGGAATTGAGTGAAGCATCTAGTTCTAATGCTGGATTCTCATGCTAAACATGACCAAAGTTTAAAAAAACAAGATGGACGTATGACGGAGAATTTCTGTGCCAAATACACTCCTTCAGGGTTCGTCCTTCAAGTTTCGGAAAGTTTTTTTTGAGTATGGCCCTGTATGATGTCATAAAGGTCAGAATTCCTTGTATGGGCCCTTCTCCTGGAAGAGTGTGCGCACACTTCAACCAGTGCGAGAGCACACCCATCAACGTGCTTCATTCGGGTTATGGAAGTCATCGCCACCAGTGCACAGGACTTGTGCAAGTGTGTTCATTTGTTACTGGCATTTAGGTGATTAATGTTTTATAAACAAATTTAATAACATTTAAGTCAATAACGTTTCCTGTTTTATTTATGTCAATGTCACAGCTTCCAGACGATCGCTACGGAAAAGCTTTGCGTGCTCGTGACTCTTTAGCTCTGCCCACTACACGCCTCCAGGAGCTCGACTGTTTTCGGAGAGAAGCGTAAAGCTGCATCTGTTTTTTATAAATCTGATCAAACTAAAGATTCTTCGAAGATATGAAGGATGCAATACTACTCTAAAGGTACTCGAGATTAGAGGACGACCGATGTATCAGTTTTACAGATTAATCGGCACCGATAGTTGATTGCTGTAACTATCGGTTATCAGCAAAAATCCATGCCGATAGTTTTCTGGGTTGCGTCCACTGCTGGAGCGGCTGAGAAGGGTCTGCTGTCATTATACAGTGCGAGAGCAGCCTCTAGTGGTTGAAATCACTGACAGCACGTGCTATTTGTTTAGACGCATCATACTGCACGCTGAACAGAGCGGGAAACTTCAGACGCGGATTTAAATGCAGCCGACAGAAAATCCTGCCGCGCCACAGAGCGCCATTCACATAGTTTTCCTTTAAATTACATTGGTCCTGAATCGTTGTGAATGTACATAATGAATTGTGTATTGTGCATTTTCAGCAAAACATTTGTCTTTCTGTGGCTCTAATAAACTCTGTGTGCTTCATTTATAGAGCTATAATATAGGTCGCGCTTTCTCTTTCCGTTTGCTCCATTTTTTAAACACCGAACTTCAAACTCATCTATGCCAAATTGTTCATTCTTGAAGTAAACTTGTGTCTGTTTGGTGATTAAATAAACTGATTTAGACCGCTGCTCGAGTTGAACGCGACGCGTCCGGAGTGTGTGTGATACCGGTGAGTTCTCCTAGACTCAGTGCTGCACTTTTATTTTGATTAGATAATCATCAAGTGTTCAAGAATAGAAGCAGTTAAAGTCTGAGTGTATACATACAATATCCATATGTATATAATTTTAATGCTATAGCCTTTGTGTATATACTTAAAGATGTGCATCTTTAAGCACGACAGTGGAAATGAAATGGAAACACTTTAAAATAAGAGTCCATTTGTAGCATTAAGATTAATGAAAGCTGTGTAAGTATTGTTCCTTGTTAGTGTGTGTTAATTTCAACATTTACTATTACTATTATTATTTTTTTTACTACTACTAGTATGGTTCAGTACTGTTTTTGTTAATAAAGCACTATTTTAGTTTTTGTTCAGTATCAATTTTAAAACAATCGGTTAATTAATCGGTATCGGCCAGTGTGGTCCAACCTAGCTATCGGTATCAGCAAAATCCACTATCGGTCGACCTCTACTCAAAATTAACATGAGACTGGCAGAAACTGTGTGTGTGTTATGTCCCCTTTACAGAAAAGCCACATTGAAACACGCGCACAGACCAGCGGCTAAACTTTCAAAGACTCTTCAATCCCAAAGTGAAAACCAGACTCACATTGCCATAGGTTTACTGATGGTGATAAAAATACTACTCTTTTATTCTATTTATTTAACTCGTTTCTTCAACAATATATCCCAATAAATATAATAAATAGTCACTGTCAACATCTTGAAAGAAAAATGCCTTGCAAAATGTTTTACATGCATTTACATATGAAAGGCACACACAATCCTTTCTATTCCAAGTTTCAATTCCTTACATAAGAGCAACATGTTCTTTTTCCGGCCCCATCACATCAGACAATGGGATGTAACAGCAAAACGATAAAAGGGGAAACATCAACCAGCCAAAACAATTGAATCAGCAGAAATCTGCGATGCCAACCGCATTGAGCACACGTGAGTCAGGGTGAGGAGTCCTCTTGCTTTAGGAAAATATGAACACGGTACATTGTTATGGAAGAATTATGAAAACAATGAGCTCACTATCCATATCAGGCAGGCGGTCAAGCGGTGGTGTGAATTCTGCCAGTTCAGTTCTTTAACAAGGCATAATTGATATGCGTGTTTGAGGGACAGTCTCTAGTTAATATTTCCCTTCCAAGTAATTGTGAGCCATAAAAAACATGTGTTTGGCATTAGCATAGTGATTCATTCAGAAAGACGGTCTATAACCCGGATGTTTATGGATGTAAGCTGTGATCCGGGTTCAACTCTACACTGTACACAAGAGGACACAATAGGAAACCACAAACTGTTTTTGATGAATCTGTAAACTAGAAACAGTTGATATGAAAATCAATAGTAGCCATTAATATGAGAAGTCAGTATAAGAGGAGATTTGCATTGCAAATGTTAACGGCCAAAGCATCATTCTGACTATTTAAACTATGATAAGACCTGCATAAACTTGAACGCTCGTATTTCCAGGCTTTCTGGGAATGCATGGGGAAAGCAAATGATATTCATTTTAATACTACAACTGATATGCTCATGAAGCAGAAATGTTGGCAGGAGGTCAAGGAGTAACAACTGAAGAATATTACAAGCTCCACAGACCTAGTTTTTCAGTTTGGCTAATCATATTCATAAAGAAAGAGACCTAAGAGCATGAAATGAATGTTAGCCCTCAGATGAGAGTAAAAGGATGATGTAATGTATAATTAGACAAAGTAAATATAATTAAAACATTTCATCTTAGCACATTCAAATAATATGCTATTTGTATAAACAATCATGTGAAGTAACAATGCAATAGTTATAAACCACACAATTTTTTTTTAAAATTAAGAAAACCATGTCTGTCAAGAGGTGTGAAAAAAAGTGATCAACACTAAACTGCAGTGCTTAGAAAGTCTGGAAAGGACTTTTTGCGCTTTTTTCATTTTTATTAGCTTTAATTTCAAATACTTAAAACTTATTTCAGTTAGCTGCCAAAGCAATGTTTCTAATTTTCATTTATAGATTCCTCATCTAACATTTATATTTAATTTTATATCAGTTTAATTTCAATGACAGATTTTTAATAGTTTCAGTTAAGAGTAACAACACTGTTGCGTATGAATATTTCCCACTCGCTAAACACTGAAAATTTGGCTCATTTCAAAGTCCCCTCATGAAACCTATATGCAAACACCTGAAGGAAGAATCATGGCTCTATAGAATATTTCCTCTGCGCTAGAAGGTTTGAGAGTGAGAGATCTGCAATGTGCTGATGACTCAGTCTGAACTCAATGAACCTTCTCAAGTCCAAATAGGAAAAATAGATCAGCCCTCTTCAGTGGCCCCGCCCCTTCTACCTCTTAGCTCCACCCCCTCCTCCAGAAGCCCCTCTCCCTCTGCGCTCAGCTAACTCTGCTGTCTGTAATGGGAGATGAATCGGACATTTTCCTGTCTGTGTGTACTCCGCTAACTCTCTCAGCTGAGCAGCACCTCTGGTTAATGGAAACACATCTCTAAGAGGAACAACACAACAATAACCAGCTTGGCTATCAGATCTACGGCAGGGGCAGAGCTATTCCCATGGGCCTCAATCCCAGGAAAACACATCTAAACGGTGGTACACAGGACTAGTGTTGTTTTTGGCGGCCTGTTTTAATTTTAGTTTTAGTCTAGTTTTTGTGTGAAACTGTCATTTTAGTTTTTATTAGTTTTAGTCATGTTCATACTCTTTTTAGTCTAGTCAAGTTTCAGTCAACTAAAAGTCTGAGCATTTTAGTCTTATTTTAGTCAGAATTATCCATGACTATTTTAGTCTAGTTTTAGTCGACGAAAACTGATGACTTTTAGTCTCTTTTTAGTAATGCAATTCTATTTAACCCAGTCAATATAGTATAAGTACCTAGTAGCATAGACGAAACCAAAATTTTATTTTAGCCAAACCCATTTCAAACAAGGTTATCTTATTATATTATTGTTACCTTTGAGACTCAAGAATACATCCATTCCAGCCACGGAAGACGCTCTGATTTGAATTTACAACATTTATTTTACCAACCAAACATGTTAGAAGTACACACACATAAATTTAAATAAAGACGAACCCCGGATGGCTTTCCATCGCTCCCTTTCTCTGTGTCAGACTTAACTTGTTTGTCGTCGTCTTCTAAATAATGCCGTGAGTGGGGCTTGAGGAAGTGACGTCGCCTGCGTCCGCGCAGTGCGACCTGATGCAGCCCCTGAAGGGAGACACAGGAATCAGAAATACTGCAAAATAATAATAATAACGCTACTAAACGAGACGAAATAACGTTTTAACATTTAGTTTCGTCTCGTTTTAGTCAACGAAAATGAATAGACATTTTAGCATAGTTTTTATTTTGTAAACCACATTTAGTCTCGTTTTTATTCATCAACGATATTGCATTATACATTTAATTATAGTCATCGTCACATGACCAGCATTTACATTGCGTGATAAAGGTTTGTTAACGACGATATTTAGTCATAATTTTCGTAGACGAAAGCAACACTACACAGGACTGTAGGGAGACAAAGGTAACACCGCATGGTAAAATCCACAGCTTTTATAGGAATTCGGTGGGAGCGGTGGAATCACAAAAACAGTGCTCGTCTATACACCCGGGTCCAGAGCAAAGCAAAAGCAAGTTGGTATTACGATGATATGGTGAGCTCCTGTTCCTCAAGCTTATCAGACCAGACCATCAAGTCTAATGTCATGTGTGAGGTCCTTTTACGTATCAGCAAGCAAATGGTGAATAGGAACATGATAAACAGACCTCTGGAGTATGGACTACTGACTCAAATGACCAAATGTGGTGAAAAAGCCAACAGAGATGCAGAACAAATTGATGACCATATCGGCCATAATTAGTCTTTTATTTTTATTATTCTAATATTGGTTTCATATGTAATGGTTATTTTTTCTATAATTCATTAAAACATTTTCATGGCTGATTTAATTAAAGTGCATAGTAAAAACATGTAAAACAATGTCAATTTAAAATATCAGTCAACATATTAGCTACTGTATTTCACAATTTCTGTATCAGTTCATTCAAAGTAAAGCCAAACTACATTGCGTCTCACAGATAAAAGTTTTTGCTGTGGACAAACAAAAAAAAACAACCTATCACAACACAAGCTATTGTAAAAGTTTCAATCGTCTTATTCTTGACAATGCATTGTGAGTGTTCATGTAAATGTTTACCATACTCCAAAATCCTTAATTTACTTCCTCAAGACTGATAAAGAAAAACACTATTAATACGGCCCCTACAATGTTAACAATGTCTCACCATAGAGACAATAACCATATATGTTTCCCTAGCAAATATTTAAAGGGGTCATATGATGCGATTTCAATTTTTCCTTTCTCTTTGAAGTGTTACAAGCTCTTGGTGAATAAAGAAGATCTGTAAAGTTGCAAAGACTAAAGTCTCAAATCCAAAGAGATATTCTTTATAAAAGTTAAGAGTCAACCAAGCCTACCTAAAACGGCTCGTTCTAACGCGCCCCCACATGTCTACGTCACGATGTGGGAAGATTTGCATAACGCCGCCCAAATGTTCACGCAAAGAAAGAAGGCATAACTTTTATTCTCGCTGTGTGTTTCATTGTGAAAAGTTCTCAAGTTCGCCCGCCTCTGCTCACTCAAGCTGCCTGCCGCCGCTCACTCTAGGCCACCGACCTCCACTCACTCAAGCCCGCCATGTGTTTCGTTGTGAAAGCGAAACTACTTTGTTTGGTCTTCCAAAAGAGGACACGACTAGAAATCAGTGGTTAAGTTGCATTTACAACACTATTCCAGAACAGTTCAACCCAAATATTCAGATGTGTCTAGCGCATTTTATGGAGGACTGTTTCCTGATCCTGGTAGAGTAGACCAGTGTTTCCCAACCCTGGGGTGCCGTCTGTCGAGAGCAGGGGTGCCGTGTAAAAAATATTTTTTTATATATTTTTAAATTGCTAAAATTTTCAAAAAAGCATTATATAATATTCATTTCTGATGTCGCCAATAATTAGAGATGCACTGAAATTGCTTTTAAGAAGTACACTTATTTTGATGTCATACTAAAGCAGTGTTTCCCAACCGGGGTGCCGTCTGTCGAGAGCAGGGGTGCCGTGTAAAAAAATCATTTTTTCATATTTTTAAATTGCTAAAATGTTCAAAAAAGCATCTATTATATAATATCCATTTCCGATGTCGCCAATAATTAGAGATGCACCGAAATTTCGGCTGCCGAAAATTAGTTCACCGCTCGGGTTTCACTTTCACGTGGTGTGACGCTCTGCGCATTATCCCACTCTATGCGTGTGTGTGCTCCTCTCAGTCGGTCCACTCGTATACCGCATGTGAATCGGAAAAGCAAAGTCCACTCAAAAATTGAGCCGACAGGAAACATCGATGTAGTACAGTATGGTTTCTGTTTGCAATAGCCCTACTCTGTTGCAACATGGTGTGGCATATGGGCAACTCTGGTAACGCTGCCCTCTCATTCATTGATCTGCTAACCGCTATGTTATGCTCGCGTGTCCTCTGATAATAATAGCTTTCTAGGACGAAACATTATTTGGATAATTGGTGTAAAAAAAAATTTTTTTTAAAAGTTCAATATCTTAACCCTACTGTTAGACCTACCTGAAAAACTAAAAAGCAATTTATTTAATTCGAAG
>NW_015505200.1:1747389-1772215 GCF_001515645.1 Sinocyclocheilus grahami | reverse complement strand
TGTTGTAACATGGTGTGGTATATGAGCAACTCTGGTAACGCTGCCCTCTCATTCATTGATCTGCTAACCGCTATGTTATGCTCGCGTGTCCTCTGATAATAATAGCTTTCTAGGACGAAACATTATTTGGATAATTGGTGTAAAAAAAAATTTTTTTTAAAAGTTCAATATCTTAACCCTACTGTTAGACCTACCTGAAAAACTAAAAAGCAATTTATTTCATTCGAAGACTGTTATTTTTTTATTTGTGCTATCATTATTAATTTCTTTATTTGTTCTTATTTTATTACTGACTGTTTACTTGTCATTTTTTATTCAATTCAAAGTTTGAAATCAAGCTATCTCGTGCTACTGCACCAAAATTACCCCACTGTAAAATAAAAAAAAACACTGAGTGAGCAAAAATTTGTGAGATAGCTAGTTATAATGGTAATTAAATAATGTTTACATATGTATAAAAGCCTACATTAAAATCTGTCATATAAATTTGTCTCTTCATTAGAAATTAGCCTACTGATTGAATTAGCCATTGATGGACAAATTTTTTAAATAATATTAAAAATATCTGTATGACATTATATTCTGCAGTTCTTCCCTGTTGTACCGAACATCTATACTTTTCAAATTATCATATCGAAGTTAGAAATTCAAATATTGTGACAAAATTAATTTTGTAGGGTGCCACAAGTTTGTTAAAATTTCCAAAGGATGCCGCAATTAAAAAAAGGTTGGGAAACACTGGAGTAGACTACAATGCCGGCTGTTCTGACTCACAGACTGTAAGTAAATTTTTTATATTTAAAGAATTTGCCACTGATGATTCAAACGCAAGTTTTGAGCAGTGAAGAGTAGCACTTGTTGTTTGTAATTTCTCCGATCCCAAATGCAGAAATGGTTTTATGTTTATCCGGCGTGATGCAACGCAACGCGTAAAAAAACAGTATAAGTCATTATAATCCATAATAATGTCTCCACTGGATGCAACAAATGCCTCGTTTAAAATGGGTTTTAATATTTTTGTCTCGTCGCTCAGGCCGGACATGGCATCACAGTATGGTAAGGGGCGTAACATTTCCGTCACACGCTTGAGGTATTCGGCCAATCTCAACGCACTGGATAGCTGGCCAATCAGAGCACACCTCGCTTTTCAGACCGATGAGCTTTGTAAAAATGTACGCGTTTCAGAAAGGCGGGGGATAGAGGAGAAACAATAATGTACAGTATGTGGAAAATAATGTGTCTTTTGAACCTTAAACCGCATAAACACATTTCATTACACCAAATACACAAAATAATGTTCTTTTTAGCAACATCATATGACCCCTTTAAACATGCATTCTTCCAGTGAGTGGTTCTATAGTGTGCCAGGCAAGGCAGCCTGGCGCCGCTGTAGAGAGGAAAGACCTGATCTGACTGAACTCCACTGACATATCACTACAGCTGAGCTATAGGCCCTTCAGCTGGCCCGCTGGCCTTTCACTGATGAAACCTAATATATGTAGGCTACTAAAACCACACACACGGACATGCACAAACTCTCTCACTAACTCTCCAAACCCTCCTTTACCGGATGCAGCAGACACAGCTAGCAGTGTTGAATTTTTAAATGAATTTAAATAAAGTAAATAAAACTTCATAAAAGATAATCACCAATATTTATGTAAAACAATAAATGAGAACTATTTATATGTGAAATGATGTATATACATTAAATTTGATAAATAATAAAAACACTAATAATACTTTGATTATACTTTTTAAAATTATTTATATTTATAAAATTATTTAATTTACATCAATAATAACTATTTTTACACGTTATATAATGTCTATGTATATAAATATATATACACACACATATACACACATTTTTTTATTTTAATTGATAAATGTATATATTTATAAGATTACATTTAGAATTTCTCTGAATAATTCCACTTAATTTGAATTACATTTTAACATCCGATTTGCTACATCAATTTAAATTCAGGTATTGAAACAATTCTTAATGCAATTCTGAATGGTGCTGATATCTGATGCTACAATGTTTAAAAAAAACGTGCACACGCCATAAGTGAGAGAACCATCTTATAAATGGCGTCTGTGTGTGTGTATGTGTGAGGGCTTGTATGAATAGACTCTGTGTGTGTGAGTTAGCCAGAGAACAGAGAGAGAGCAGAAGGACAACAGAGAGTTTATATAAACAGACTCAATGTGTGTTGGCTCCTGGGCAGTAATATTCTTCTTAGCTGAGAAAGGACGCTCAAACCTTCCTCTATACAATCACATCACTGTTCCACCATCTCTCACAAATCCACACAGACGTCTTTTCAAGAAATGAAAGAGAAAAAGCCCTGTATAAACAGTGCTGAGTGGAAGGAAACTCAATTACCCACACTTCCGTTGCTATACCTTTCCTCTGTCTGCTAGTTTTATATCAGTGATTTTGTATTAAATAGACCAGTACAGTATGTCTATGGGGTTCACATTGAAGAAATCAAATCTGGTTGAATTTTGGATTTTTTTTAGACTCTTGCATGTCCATTTATTCAAAATTTTTCCAAACTTAACACACTTCCTCTTTATAGGCATATTTCCCCACAAAATCAGTGTAGTAAATGCTCACGTCTCATATATCTTTCGTTTAGCACATAGTAGAGGTTGAATTAGCACAGCCTGATGCAAATGATACTAACTTCCATACAAATCATCAAAATAAACTGGAAGATGGGTGACTAGGGAAATTAAATGTCAAGACCTGTGAAACATGTAACATGACCTCTTCTAATGCGGTATATATGCATTAGAAGACTAGAAATATAAGTAATGTGACAGAGAACCCACGTGAACCATGAACTCCTTTCACCCCATAACAGAAGTGTCCAGATCACACAGCCGTCCAGCAAAGTTGAGAGGTTAACACAAGTCACTGCAGGCTACAGCTGTGCTTCATAAATTAGATCTCAACGGACTGCCGGCACAACAGGTGCCCTCTCGACCTAAGGGGTGTTGGGACAGTGTAGCTCTACACTTTGGTCTCGGTCACTCACATGCTGAGCTACAAACAACAAAATTAGCCCTTAAGCAATTGAGCTCCTCTTCTATTGGCTGGAACAGATGGTACATCCTTCAGTGACGCCCCTCGGCACATGATGAGTGTGTCATGATTTTTCCAGTCTGTCAGACCTCTGTGAACCCCTGTTGGACAGCCACAAGTTACAGATGCCTCTCCCTTTATCACTGGGATGAAGTCTTTGAACTTCTCCCACTCATCATGTCAATGGCAATTACCAAATACTCTGTATTTGTGGATGGGATGACTAAGGAAAAATAAACTCTGGATGCCTTTGCTTTAGACTCCAAGTATGCATTCATTTTCAAAAATGTCAGCATTCACGCTCAGTGCTCTCAACTCTCTTTAACACACATTACCATCTTTAAACACCGGAAAATATGAAAGTTGTCCACATTTTCCTATGCAACTTGTTAGAAACAGCCCAAGCCACTGTGTCTAGTTTAAAAGAGTCATAAAAGCCATTGGGCCATTTCTAGACAGAGACAGGTTAATGGGCGTGTTATTACCTGTGTCTGTCTCATCTCTCAGCTTTTTCTTTGGACAGTAGCATCTCAGCAAATAGCAAAGCAACTACATCAAAATAGTGATGTTACCACATCATTACTGAGAAATGTAGAGCTATAGCTTTTTAACAGTGGATATATTTTATTAGTATTAAAAGTAGTGCAGTAATGCTGACAACATTGTTCATTCTGTGTGTGTGTGTGAGTGAGTGAGTGTGTGTGAGAGAGAGAGAGAGGTTTCCACAGATACTGAAAATAATTTCTGTTGAATAATTAAATAGAGCTTTCTTAAGATATTGTAAATAATAATAAAAAAATAACGCAACATATATAAAGCGTATATGTTTTATTATTGGGTGATTCAACACATAGATGTTTTACCAACTAAGATCGGCACTTTTAGAGTTTCATCCCCTATCCGATGTGAGAATAAGGCCCAATCCCAATTCTATTTTATACCCCTTCCCCTTGTCCCTTGAAACAGAGTGTCAAGGGGTAGGGGTGAAAATATTCCCCTAAGAATTGGGACACCACTACTATGTCATCATACGTCGTTTAGCTCCTACAATACACACACCTATGCTGGTGTGCATTAGAGCCTTTAATTACCGTTCTATATTAATGCGCTGCTTACTGACACACACACACACACACACACACACACACACACACACACACACACACACACACACACACACACACACACACACACACACACACACACACACACACACACACACACACACACACACATATATATATATATATATAGGAGATTGCGCAGCTCACATACCCAGGAGAAAAGAAACTTGTCAATGACGCCCTGCAACTTTTATTAATAACAATTTAAATACTGAATCGCTACATTGTTTTCCAGCAACGAGAGGATAAAATCGCTGTTTTTTTAAGTAAACTCACTTTAAAAAGAGAAACGCACAGACGCACATTCACGCAACTCTCTCTCTCTCTTGCTCTCAAAATGGCAATATTTGAGAAAAGGGTTTAGCGATTTCTAATTATTGGGGGGACTAGCCCCCCTCAATGTCCACGGTGGTTATAGCCCTGATCAGACATGAAAATATGTTGTGGCACTATCATGCAGTCTGTAATGATATGACGTTAGTTAGCAGCGATTTTTTGCTAACATTTCTTTGAGTAACATGACCGTAAATATGAACTCACGATTGAATGTAACAAAACAAATGATTACTTTTCGTTAAAATCTTTATTAATGCCAAAAATGCTTACATTTATGTGTCGTTTAGTTCGCTCGGGCAGCCATGTTGCCCCTGAAGCCGGTTTATGCTGAGATAATTCATACCCCTTCGTTTGAAGTGTGGTCCCGAAAAATCTTCATTTGAAGGGCTGTCTGGCCCTTCCCCTACCCCTACCCCTCCAACCAAAAGAGAATTGAGACACCCCTACCCCTTCACGTGAACGCGCAAAACGGAGGGATAGGGGAAAGGGGAAGGGCTAAGGGGTAGAATTGGGATTGGGCCTAAGTATTGGGACAGTTGACTCATGGGTCTTTCTAAGTGATCAGCTGTGTTCTGTTGCTTTAATTGTTCAGATATTAAAAGCAGGTAATGTGCTGTATCAGTTATAGACATTGCTTCTGCATTCTGAGTCTTGCATTTGATGACAACACACACAAACCAGGAGCTGACTTTGAGAGACAAGCAAGCAATTTTGATACTAAAAGAGAAGAGGAACTCAATTAGAGCTATATCAACAAACATTGGGCATGGAGAAATCAACAGTTTGGAATGTCCTGATAAAGAAAGAAGCCACCGGCGACTACAGCAACCAACAACGACCAGGTCAGCAGAGAAAAACAACAGCCGTTGATGATAGACAAATGATAATAGCTGTGAAAAAGAACCCTAAACCGTCTGTAAAATCACCAACAACCTCCAGAAAGCTGGAGTGATGGTCTGACAATCTACTGTCTGCAGGAGACTTCCACAGCCTAAGCTACACAGCAAGATTCAAACCTCTGAGCAGCAAAAACAGAAAGGCAAGATTAAAGTTTGCAAAAAAAAGCACAATAGTGAGCCAGTAGAGTTCTAGTGTTTCATGGACAGATGAGACAAAGATTATAGAAATAGATATATAGAAATATATCTATTATGAAGAAAGGAATTGCAAATGATTGTAAGCATACAACCTCATCTGTAAAGCATGGAGGAGGTGGTGTCATGGCATGGGCATGCATGGCTGCCTCTGGAACAGGCTCTCTAAACTTTATTAATGACTTATTTATTTATTTTAAAGTGTATTTGAATAGGGAAAATACAATAAACAATTCCAGTCAAAGACGGGAAAATATGCACTGCACATAAAGATTATAGCTGACGCTAATTCACATCTCTTGTCCCTAGAAAGGCTTTTCTAAAAAAACAAAAACAACAATACAAATATAAATAACCAAAATAATTATAATAAAATAGTAGCCTATAATCTGTAGCCTACCAAAAAAATAAAAACTAATGTAACAAATCCTTCATACAATATCCTCATACATTACAAACAGAATACAGAACAACCACATGCCCAAGTTTTATACTCTTCCAGTTCTAATAAATAACTAGTTACAAAGCAAATAAAAAATTTTAATATGCGTACAGGTCTGGTTTATTTTGAGCCAACGCTTAACTGTCCATGTAAAAGACTTTATATCATCTTAAAGTATCACTTTAAACTCATTTGGCAACATATTCCAAAGTTGGGATACCTTTACAGAAAATGCTCTTTGTCCTTGTGATGTTCTACAAAACCCAATCCTACAATTTCCAACCTCTGTAGTTCGGACAGTATTATCGTGTCTCCTTACCAATTTAAATAAAACAGAAGATGCCTTATTACGCAAGCATTTAAAAATCAATTTCACGTATAATACATTTTTCAAATTCATAAAATTAAGCATATATCTTAAGATTTCCAGTTGATCTTTGCTGAATTTGGGTCGATGAAAAGAACCAGTTTGAGTCAGAGGATCTTGGTGAAATTGAAAGGACAATGCAGAGGCCTGGCACGAGCTTAGGGTTTCCGGGAGCGTTTTTCTCACATCCTCTCAGAATTAAAACAAACCACCGACTGGTGGTTTGACAGTGATGCCATTGATTTGGCTTTTTATCCATTATTTTTAAAGCCCGATTATACAGCATCTCAATTTTTCTAATTAAAGAGTCAGTAGTTTGAGACCACACTGTAATACAATATGAGATACGGGACAAAATCATTGGATCACTTAACGAATGATGGTGATAGCAGAATGAATGCAGAAGTGTACAAAAACATATTGGCTACCAATGTTCAAGAAAATGGCACAATACTCAGAAAGTGCTTCATATTGCAACAGGACAATGACCCAAAACACCCTGTTAGCTCAGTCAAGGAGTTTATCAGGTCAAAGAAATGGAAGGTCTTAGATTGCCCAAGTCAATCTCCAGATTTAAATCCTATTGAACATGAATTTCACTATCTAAAGAGGAGACTAATGGCAGAAACTCCCCAAAACAAGCAACAGTTGAAAATGGCTGTATTAAAGGCTTGGAAAAGCATTTCCATGGATGAAACCAGGAGTCTGGTGATGTCTATGGGTGGCAGACTCACTTCTGTGATTGTATACAATAGATTTGCAACCAAATATTAGCTTTTAAACTTTTACATTTACTTTAAGTTCTATTGTCCCAATACTTATGCTCACATCAGATTAGGGAATGAAACTGTAAAAGTTTCTTTTATTTGGTAAAACATGAATGTTTAATGTTTTGTCTCATATTCATCTTTTAATCATATTTGTAGCCACTTTAAAATAATCACATTTTGTTGCTTTGCAGCTTGAAATGAAGACGGACACAGTTTTTGTTTTATCCAGCTGTATTTACTCAGTGCAAATTATAGCATCCAAGTGAAAGATATAACACCAACATGTCAGAAAAAATTAAAAAGTTGGAAAAAGGATCACCCCTTTGTGTCCGTATTTTGTTGAACCACATTTTGCTTTAATTACAGCCTTTAGTCTGTTGGGATATGTCTCTGTCTCTACTAACTTTGCACTTCAAGACTTTGCAATATTCGCCCACTCTTCTTTGCAGAACTGCTCAAGTTCAGTTAAATTTGATGGTGACTGTTTGTGGACTGCAGTCTTCAGGTTATTCCACAGATTTTCAAATGGTTTTCAGTATGGGCTCTGACTAGGCCATGCAAGGACATCCACCTTTTTCTCCTTCAACCACTGTGTGGTCAGACTGCATGTGGCCTTTCTTGAGGAGTGGCTTTTTTCTTGCAACCCTCAAATACAAGCCACATTTGTGGAGAATTTGTGATATTGTTGTCAGTCACATGCACACAATGACCACTCTTTGTCATAAATTCCTACAACTGCTTCAGAGTTGCTGTAGGCTGTAGGGTGGGTACAAAGCAAATAAATACTCATTTATTTGCTTTGTCGGTGTCTGTTTTTCTTGGTTCTTTTGCTCCGGTAGTCTGTAAGGCTCTTCAAAATAACAAATAAAATGGCAAAGTGATATGCAACTGTAATGTGGTCAAGACCTGGAAGTACTTCATAGTCACACAGTCACAGGAAAAAAAAAAATTCTGGAATTAAATTATTGGGTAAAAACTCCCATGCGTCATTACTCCCACACTGACTGGACACAGCAAAACACCAAGTCTCTGACATACCTTGCAGAACCCAGTACACTGATTCAGGCCAGACTGACATCTCTAACCAGCACACAAGATAGTTTACATCTACAGTAAACCATCCTTCAGAGGCAACTGAGTTTCAAAGGTAAATTTCATCCAAGTAATTCCATAATTACTCAGCTTTAAAGCCAGTCGTGCTATTACACAATCCCAAGTCTCGCTTCTGAAGTGGGCTTGGTCATAAACACAGGGTTACGGTTTTGGCAGCCAAGTCAGTGCATTGTTCACACAGATGCCAGGATTCCAGCCCGTTTACGGTAAATGTGCGTTAAGCTGCACTGGCACAAGGACTTTTGGGTTGGGACCTGGGAATTTTTTCACAAAGACAAGGAATCTCAAAGTCCTTGATTGTTCAAGCATTCTTATTTAGTGGTGACACACAATATCTATTTATAAACTTTGAAGGTTTTCGCTTTTCTTGCCGCATAGCTTCATTCCTCTCTCTCTCTCACTCTCCTTGGCATCTCTGGTGCGCTCCAGGAAGTGGGCCAAGAATGAAAATGTAATTGTTTAAAGAGACAGAGTGAACTAAAAGACTGTAAAGAAAGAAAGAAGAGGGGAGAAACAGAGTGTTTGCGCTTCACTGACTCATTATAATGGTACCGTACCGACCAGAAACAGCGTGTGAGCTGATCAAGATGATCTCTGGCCACTGAACATGATTCCAATTCCACTGGCTTGAGAACACGAGTATTTTAAGAGATCTGGCAGCTTAAATGTGTACATTACAGACTGCAGATCTAAAATAGGACCTGCCAGCCTCTCAACTCTGTCCAAGTTTGGTCTTTTTGGTTTTTGCTACATGCTAATAAGAGTACGCACAGCTAACCACACCATTTGTCCTGCTTTAGATCCTCCACTTGTAATATGACTGCAGCAAGCCTCTTCACGAGGTGTAAGCAAATCCCGTTATACCACTCCAGTCTCCAACTGCAGCTCTTTAAATACACGCCGTGACTCAGCAAAAGAGAGGGAACATGAGATGGTAGATCAGTAAATCACTGTGTCATGAAGGAAAAGACAAACTGAGAGAGAACGAGAGAATGACACCTCATTCATAATCAACAGAAAGCAAGCGAATGCCGCCCAAAAGATGAGATCGCTTCACACTTCGCAGACTCTGAATTGGCAACACGGCTGTATGAGAAACGCAAATCTATTCTTAACATTTTAAATGGCCCTCAAGAGAGTTGTTACTAAAGAAAAGGGCAGTGCCATAAAACTATTGAAAGTCTTGTATTTTTCCTCTGGATGAGGGTGTTTCTGTTCCTTTGGCCTGTGGCTATTTTTAAGCACTAACTGGTTTCAATTAAATTATATAACATAGCAAGACTGGCAGTGTAGGACATACAAGCGGTCCTTTTGAACAACCCGATACTGACAAGCAAGATGGTGCTGTGGTTTTAGCCATGACTACTATGGACAAGTTATGTAGAACACCAGGTTACTGGAATAACACTATGCACAACACCTCCTGATTTTTCTTCCTGTTATTTAGTGAAGACATTCAAAAGTCATTACTCTATTATGTTTTGGGTGGCCGGCAGTCACAGATATAAAGACACTCTAAAAATGTTAAGTTTACTGGACGCTCAGTGGAGTCGGTCCAAACTGTAAGATCCTTCTCTCTCCTAACAATGGGCCAATATTATGTGAGGGCAGATGATCAGGCTTTCCACCCGCAAAAACAACCAACGTAAAGGAAAAATAGTGAAAGCCAATTATTTCCATTTAAACTCAGTGACATGTACAATGCTTTAGCTAAGGGGTTTTCAAACATTTCAAGGACTCACCCAAATATATGATGACCGAACAAAAAATATAAAGGCAAAATATTTGTGCAAAAATGTCAACAATGCTGTGTTTTTCTGTCAATATGGGGTGCTGTGTGTACATTAATGAGGAAAAAAATGAACTTAAATGATTTTAGCAAATGGCTGCAATATAACAAAGAGTGAAAAATGTAAGGGGGTCTGAATACTTTCCGTACCCACTGTATATAAAATCCATTTATAATGTATGAGAAAAATATTAATCATTATAATGTATGAGAAAAATATTAATCATTATAATAGGAAAACAAAAATATTGGTTAAATTAATTAATTTTTATCTGGAAATATTTATTATGTATTATGTCATTTTTTCCTACTCACTGCTAAAGTAACTATTAGATATTAGATGTATGATATAAAAAATATATAAATACTGTAGATCTTTTTTGTAAAATATTTTTTATTAATATCATTCCAAAATAATTTAGAAGGTTAACTTTCACAGCACCCCATCATTAAAAAAATAAAATAAAAAATCTTTTGAATTTTACATTTGACACCAAAATCTGAATAATAAATAACAGAAACTAGAAGTTACACGTAGGGTTGGGTATTGTTAGGTTATTTTTCAATACCGGTGCCAAATCGATACTTTTTAAACCGTTCCGGTGCCTAAACCGATACTTATTAAAAATAAATAAATAAATAAAATTTTAAAAATCCCCAAAAAATGATGGATTGGCCATTAGCACTATAAACACATGATGTCTGTTTCATTCATACTGGACGCCAGAGGGCGCCCTCACAAAGACAAAACACATATACAGTCACAGAAGTAGCGAAACTCAGGAAATCCCTTATATGGATAAAGGCATTGCTATTATAGCTGTAAGTTAACGGAGTAAACAGAACATATAAACGTTTTGAATGATAAAACAAAGACAATAAACACTCGACTGCGACAATATAGTTTGTGTGTTATTCAAGCCATCTGGTATTTTCATAATAATTAAGTATATTTATAATCCATTGCTAATCAATGTATTTTTTTTTAAGTAGCCTATGGAACATATTTTCTGCCTCATTCTGGCTGCGTTTACACTGCAAGTCTTAATGCACAGATCCGATCTTTTGACCATATCCGATTTTTTGGCACGTCTGTTTACAATCACTTTAGACACGACTGGTCTCCGATATCTGTGTTTACATTAATTCCCACCCAAAAGGATTGTCTGCAGTGATCGCTTTACTATGCACATAGTAGTCCCTCGGGTTTTAAATGGCCGTGCTTTTAAAATTATTTATATAATTCACGTTGAATGGCCATTATTATTTGTCAGCATGGACAACGGCTGTCATGGATGATTTGTAGCGCAAAATCTGACTGAACAGATAAAGACCGGAAAATAACGGTAATTATAATTTGTTAGACTAATTTATCTACAGCATGAATGCATGCACCCACGTGCGAGCGAGCGATTGTGAAGCATTGCAAACAAGCTTGTCGGTTTAATTACAAAAACTGCTAAGTTATCACCTCATTGCTGAGAAATATATGTAGCTTTTAGCTGTTGTATTTTCAAAATTCACGGGACTAGATTAAAGTGATTATTACATTATGAATATGGATATTTTTCTTACAAAAACGCATCGATTCGCTACAGAAGGCCTTTGTTCACCCCCCGGAGCCATGTGAGACTTTTTTTTGTGGAAGGGTGCTTTTTATTTCACGTCTTTTGAACCGAAGGAATGCAACACCCGCTGAGTACAACGATAGAGCTTGAAAGATCAAAGACAATTTTTAATATAACTCCGACTGGATTCGTCTGAAAGAAGAAAGTCATATACACCTAGGAATGCATCGAGGGTGAGTAAAACACAGCACAATTTTCATTTTGCGGTGAACTAACCCTTTAATGGAAGAAATCTTCAAGTCTCACTTCCAGGAAAAGCCTGTATGGGACAGCGGAGGCAGTCGGCCCTGTGAAAGTGTACATGGAATGAAGGACAGGATCTTCACACGATCAACTACAAATCATTCCTCACATGAAACAGATGGCGCACCTGGAATAGATGACCCAGATGGGTTTTTCTTCATTGAAAAAGCCAAAGTCAGCTCAGCTGTTTGAGAATGACGTCTTTTGGATTCAAAACATAACACATGTGAGATGCAATTTAAATCCATTTGTGAAGCACTTTGGCTCATCCCATTCGCTTTGACTCCTCTGCAGACTAATTGAGAGAGAGAGAGAGAGAGAGCGAGAGAGAGAGTGTGTGTGTGTGTGTGGGTGAGTGAGTGAGTGAGTGAGAAAGGCCTGCATGAGACAGGACTCCAGAATCAGTCAGGCTGAATCAGTCCTAAAGGCACTGTAATGAACAGAGAGCTAGTTCCTCCTTTTCAAGCCTCAAAATTAAATAAAGTCAGTACGGCTGAAGCTCTGGCAGAAACAGCATTCAGTAATCCACAGTATCCACATTTACCGAAAACATCAAACACTGTTTATATTCAATTAAGGGTCTCATTTGAATATGATTTAAAGGAGGGAAAATACGCCCTGAAATTTGCTTCCAAGGACACAAAGGAAAAAAAATCCACCTATTAGCTTTAGTAGCCTATGATAGCCTGATTTCGCTGCTTATATAGATTACCTACTTACAGAACTATTACAATCATACATATACTATGAATTAAACCCTAAATAATAAAGGGTACAAAATTCATCATTAGGTGTTTTAATTAGGGCTGCACGATAAATCGCATGTGATATTTAATGCGCATCTTGTCAGTAAAGCCGGTTCTGTAATCAGCGGTAAATCTCCATCACGTGCGTGCTTTCACATTGAGCAGCATTAACTACACAGGGCCGATGTTCACTGACGAGTGGCGCAAAAAATCGCGCGAATATGAACGTGGTTTTGCGCAGCTTGTCAGTGAATTTATCATGCAGCCCTAGTTTTAATAATTTAATGTTGCAAAATGCTGCAAAACACCTTTTTGTTTTAAGAGTTACTGTTTGATTTAGGTGCATACATAAGTATAAGAGTGCACACTATCAGTTAACAGCCAATACCAGCTAAATTTATATTAATATATTGATAGCTAACTATTTTTAGATTTAGCAGCCAGCATCCCATAGATCCCTCCCTTTTTTTTTAATGAATCTATTTATATAGTATATTTTTTCTACTGCAAATTTCAAAGAGCATTTTTATAATTTTTTTTTCAAAGTATGCATTCATATTATCTTGTTGTGCTAGTGTCTTCTGAATGTTACTGTTCTCACTGTATGAGCATTCAAATATCATGCTAATATCATTAAGCAGACCTTTTTTGTAATCAGGCTCTCAAAAAGTATATAACAATTTGGATATAGATTTATCGGCCAACATATCGGTTATCGGCTTTCAAAAATAAAGAATAATCGGTTATCGGTATCGGCCAAAATTTTCATATCGGTGCATCCCTAATCACATTTATCTAACCTTGAAAGCATTAGCTTAAATAATATCTAACAGGAACTATTATCAGACGTTTCCTCCTGAGCATGTTAAGGGGAAGTAAAGGAAACTGTTTGGCCAGCTGTCCTCTGACAGCCTTAACTGTTGTTTTGTGTTGCCCTACAACTATAGTTTATTGTTTTAAAACCCACATGGCGTTGCTTTTGTCACAAGGAGGAAAAGGCTGACTAATTACCAAGTAACCAATGCAAAAACCATATTTAGGATTACATTCAAAAAAAAAACCTATGTATACTTACAACACACTTGGATTATCCAGGAAAAACTCTTGGGTAAATGTATTAGCCAAGCATCCACTCATGTCACCGTAAGCTCTTGACCTTTGCAGGGTCGCATTATGCGTATCTCCAAGCAAACACAGCGCTGTTTCGTTTATGAATGAATGTGAGTTTTTAAACGAATCTAGTGAGTCAATGATTCAATTACCCATTCATAAAGGCTGCGTTTCAGGCCATGCTTGTATGCCCTTCACTTGCTAACTTCCCTCCGTCTCGTTTACTCGGATGTACGTCATTGATTACGTTGCATGATTACTGACAGAACTCTTAGAATGGGCTGAATTGGAATGTCCTAAGCCCTTGCTCACTTAGAATCCGCTATGGAGTTGGTTTATTGTTTACATTTTTCCCCTTACGAATTAGTTTGGTGCAACATTCTATATGTATATAGGTATGCTTAGGCTGTTATAAATGTAAAAAAAAAACATTTATATATTATAGAGTTGTTTGGGGTGGGGATAAATTAAACGCGATCTGCGATGATGTTATAGTCGTGTTGCATTGTGGTCTATAGAGCAGCCTGAAGTGTGCATATGAAGCAGACTCGCTCCCTCTGTCAAAATCGAGGGGTCGAGGTTTTGTCCATATAAACTTCCCTCGTCCACAACGCACTTCAAAATGGCAGTGGGGATTCCCACGAGGGGAAGTGCTTAGCGAAGTTCACGAGTGCCTGTCTAAAAGTGAAGCAGTCGCTTGCTTCGTTCCTGAATGAATCAGCCTTTCGAACAAATTAATTTAATGAATGATTCAGTGACAAAGACAGTGACTTGCCAACACCTACTGGCAGTTTTCCTTTCATTTTTAAAGTATCATTTCAGTTATTTAAATAATTTTATATTTCTTTATTAAAAAATTTATATTTAAAACATTAATCTAAACATGAATTTACTAATTGAATTGCACTCATGCCACCTCTGAGCCTCATTAAACGTCTTTAAATATCCCTACATGCCACTTTTGTGTTCTTCTGTCCCACCTCTGTAGTGCAAATGAATTGTTAATTCTGATTTCATTTGATGGGTAACTTATTCTCATTCTACTTGTTCTCACTGTAAATAGAAATTATGAAAAAGCCTATAAATAACATTTTTGAATTTGACATAAGATGACATACTTTTAATAAAGGAAAAAAGGCGGGAAAAAGTGCCCCTGTAAATCACTTCAAGGAGTCAAATATCACCTCGTAATGAGAAGGCCAATTTTTGTTATTAATCAGAAGGCGCTCCTGATTTTTTTGACTGTGTCCTAATTTTTTTTAAATCAGAAAAAAGAAAAGTAAGCATAGAGCCCTGCTTTGGCTGCTGAGAACACACTTCATGCTTACATCAAGATCTGTGCAGGCATCTGCTCAGCACCATTACATCATAAGACTCAAGAGGGCATTAACACCGCCATAGTAGAGCATGTAATGCTCATCTACTGCCCCATCTGTCCTGGAAAGCCCCCTGCCAGTTAAACTATAACAATCTCTCACTCTCCACCACATGACATATAGGTAAATCAAGTCAGGACAGAATGTTCAATATATGAACACAAATGTAAAGCTACTTCAAATTCAATACCAAAACAATCAGGGTTGCAAAATATACTGGCACTATATCAGTTAACTGCCATTTTTAGAATTTTTAAATTTAGTATCAGACGACACTGGAAATTTAATTGCACATGCTCATTACCTTTACCGAGGAATTGTAGGTATTAATAATACATTATTTTAATATTGGACATTAACCTGAAAATATAGTGCTGCCCACAATTAAAAAAATCTTTATTTCCTCTGTATCATTTACTGGTTCCTCTTATTCCTCCAGATGTTATATGAGAACAAAGAATGAGCTTATATTATACATAGAAATTAATTTTTTGAATATGAAGTTTCACATTTGTTGTGTGGCTTCTGTTTGCATCGTCCAACCAGCACACAGTATGAGCCCGGTTGAATAATTCATTGTGTTTGGCTGTGATATGTCTATACATCCTTGTGTTGTGTGCAGGAGAACGCGATACTCCTCTAACACTTATAAACACACAGAGGCACACCACAACACTCGAACATACACTTTGACATACACACAACCCACAAAGAACATGTTACGGAGTGCTCTCATTCCACATTCAAGTGTGGTTTATAATAGCCAGGTATAAATGAACAAAAGAAAATAAGATCAAATATATGACAGCTGATGACTAACATGCCACTAAACATGTGTTAAGGCCAAGGGAGATGTGCTAGCGGGGGGATGATGGGGCATTTTAAATGGCAGGAACCAGTGGTGATCGTATCGTATTCTCCAGATGGCCGGCTATCTCCTCTCCTTTACATGAGCCGGCCAGAGCAATTCAAGCCTCCCTGGGGACACGAAGAGCCCAAGACATTGAGTCCTCAACTACTCATCCCCATAACATGAAAGGGAAGGCTGCTCACATCACCACAGCTATTGCTTCAGTCAGTCATGACGAGCGAACCTGGACTCTAGGAACTGCTATCTGATCCATAAAATGCTCGTAAAAGGCTTAGAGATAAAATATGTGACATCTGATCAATTCCTGCCTTCAAGGAATGCATCAGCATTAACTTCAAGAACTAGTTTGATCACCTACGACTACCTACAACTAGCTAAAATGCAATACAGCCATCACGTTTATGGCAGAGCAATGTATTATTGATGTAAGTGTAAGACATTTACAATAATAACTAAAGGTCAGACGTGTAATACTTCTTACTAACTTGGTTAACTGTGCAAAGACAAAGTAAGCAAGCCAGTCATAGGTCATGAGGAGTACTGCCGCTCCCTATACGCAGAGTACGCAGTTTGCATAGGGCACCAACTCCCAGGGGGGGGCACCATACCAGTTGCTCCAAAAAAAGTTGCTTTCTTTCTATATTAAAATTAAAATGAACATATACATAAATAAAAATCTAAAGATGAACACATATAATTATAAAAAATGCATTTTACGGTGAAGGCTAAGCACACGTGACACACCATTCCCGCATCTGCGCCTGAATGCAAATGATCATAACTGATGGACAACTATGCCGTGAAAAGACATCAGCGATCCGGCGCTGAGAGAAGAAAAAGAAAAGCCCATGCATCACTTTCAGGTAGCATACACTCATAATCCTGTGAAACTTTTTTGGATGTTGACGTTAATAACGTGTTTTAATTTTCATCTAATATTCTCTCTGACTTTCCATGTTCCCTTACAAAAATTTGCCATGGTTTTACGAATAAAACCAAAAATCATGGTTCTTGTAGCCATGGATGGTAACCATTTCTTGTAGCCATGGATGGTAACCATAAATTAGCCATGGTTTTGTTACTTCAAATACACTGAAAAGAAAAAATTATTCATTGAATTTACAATTTTTTTTTAAGGTAAATGGTTGAAATCAATTTATTTTAGCTACAATTTCGAAATTTGAAGCAAAAACAGAATGGTTTGACTTCAGTTTTGTGAAACTATAAATAAAATTATCTGCATGAAACACCAAAGCTGAATGAGATGCAGATTCACTCTCTGCCAGCAGGTGGCACTTAAAGCGTTTCATTGGTTTCCGCTGTAAACAAAGCAGCGCTGCACTTATGAACTTTAATATGCATTATACAGAGGCAAGATGAAAATAAAAAATACCATCTAAACTTTTCTAAAGACAGTAAGTTCCCCTCAGACATGCATTCATATAAACTCCTACCCCTAAATTAATCGCGATTTGTTTAGCATCTCAACCGATTTGAATCGTCACATATTTGACTCGATTTTCAACCAGCTCGCGGTTAATCGTTACATCCCTAATTAACATAATATTTTTTGTGGTTATAAAATCAGACCTAAGCCAACAACAGCCTTTATTTACTTAATTACTTAAAATGCATTATATAAAACAATAAGGCAATAATGATTGGTTAATTAATAATTAAGTGGTTTCATTGAATAACACTGTTAAAATACATAATGTAATGCAAAGTAAAGTGCTGTTACACTTACAGGACGATCAAGTCCTTTAATATTGACCAAACATTTAATTCAAATATACACTTAATCTTACATTTTTGGCCACCTTTTTGCAAAAGAAATACGACAGCCTCAATAATTTATTCAACAAAAACATGTGGACCTGATAACCCTTACAAAAAATGAACCATGGTTTTATCGTAGTAAAATTGCTTTGTTTTCTATTGCATGATTTCTGAATGCTTGAGACTAAAATCAATCAGACAACTGTATTAATAAAATAATAGCCATAGGTAACTGTCTTTAGCTACAATTGTAATTTGTAAATAATACAATATAATTACAATTTATTTATTTACTTTTATATTTTATTAAAGTTCTGTTTTGACCCCTATAGTAGGTGTTTTTTTTTACATCCATAATATTTGGGGGAGGGCACCCATTTCATTTGGCCAGCAACGGCCCTGGTCATGAGTTCCAGCAGAACTGTTTGTCTGAATGATATGAGTGAGGAAGAGGAGGCCATAGGAGTTTTTGGGAAACCAGTATGGAAACAATTATTATATTTGCAAATCCATTTTTTGTGGAGCAAACATGACACACATCACCTTTTAGGCTTGAAATAACTACGTCAGTGACAATCATTTTATAAGTTGATAAGCCTATTTACTTTTATATGTTTAGAATCATTTTATTTCTCAATTAATACAGATTTTTCCCTGCCGTACACGACCCTATCAGAACAGATCTGTGACCTATTATTGGGTCATGACCAACCAGTTGAGATCCACAGAACTAGGTGATGGGTGAGTGAGAGCAATAGGATAGGACGACTCTGGTCTCGTACATCTTTTACAAACCACGTAACATAACACATAACAGCTGAGCACTTGGCTAAATATCACAGCCTCTTATGGAAACTGCTACCGAAGATTAAGTTTCATATAAATTCCTAAGGAGCCACTACATGCTGCGTGCGGTATCACAGAGAGAGAGAGCAGAGCTGCTTCTCTCAGTATTTGGGAGGCTTCCAGTGCCCTGCATGACCCCCGGTGCGAGAAGGACAGGATAAGACTCAGTGACATTAGCACCATGTCGGCCTCACATTCATCGTTTAAATGCTCAGTGCCAAAACTGGACAGACAGGCAATTACAACTCAGTCACTCCACAGGGGCACAAAGAGTTTAAATAAAGATTTCTCAGTTATTGAGACAAACACACAGTGTCTGGTTATATAAATGAAAGAGAACATGAGTTCAGGCCGTGGTTGAGTGACCAACCTAACTACAGCCTGACTTTCACTACAGATGAAAATAATGGAAACAACTTTGAGTTTGTAATTTATGTAAAAGAAAAAAAAACTTATTAATCTTTAATATTTAATGAAAAACATTCTGTGCATACACCATCTATGAGTCAGAGCAAAGCATTGTACAACCGCGCCTGCAAGAATCAAAGCGCTTCTGGTTTTAATCACTGAAGGCGGGAATAAAAAAAGTGAGGCTGCATCTAGAAATGCAAACTGTCTGAGTGGGTATCCCACTGTCCTGCAGTCCAGCTACAACCATAATCAAACACACCTGAAGCAACTAATCAAGCTCCTCAAGATTGCTTGAAAATACAGTCAGGAGTGCTTAAGCAGGTTGGAAATAAACTTTGCAGGACAGCGGATCCCCAGGAGCAGGGTTAAAGACCTTTGTTCTGTATAGTATGAATTTGTGTATTGTGAATGTATTCCGGATGTACTACATCTGTCATGCTGTCAGTGTCATGTAACCTACTAGCGTCAGTTGCGTTGTCACTTCACTGCCTTCTCCCGTGGCCTCGTGGGATAGTAAAGTGCCCATTAGAAACATGGCAAAACGAAAGAGAGATGATGGTGCTGCTAGGTGGAATTATGAGATGGAGGAAAGGTTCGTGGAGCTGTGGCAACAGTACTCCTGCCTGTATGATGTGTCATGAAGGGACTACCACGACAGAACAAAGAAAGAAAAATGCTGGCGAACTATAGCGGAAGTGCTTCAGCAATGTTTACACTCTTGTTTTCGGAAGTCAGTCGCTAGTTCCGCCTTCTCGATGACATCACACACGTCCCGCGATGGTCGGGAAGCAACGTGTAGTCTGACATGTTTCTTATCCATGCCACGACAAGATTTTAGGAGGCAAAATCGTGTAATCTGACACAGTGATTATCGTGACCGACAAAAATATCATGTAGTCTGAACCCATTATGCAAACCACTTTATCACAATAATGTCCACTCAACTCTTGGAAACCCATTAATGAGGCTATATAGTGGGATCCGACAGAATTGTGATGTCTTAACCAAACAGTAAGCACTAACTTGTGTTCCCATATGGGAGAACAACCAACCAGCTCTGTTTCTGGATCATTAACTTCAACAAAGTGCCATCCAGCGCATTCAGTTCAACATTCACGCTCATCTAATCAAAACTAATTCAGCCATGTTGCTGCAGCAATCATTTCTGTATGCTCCACCAGCTGCTACATCTCCCCAGGTGCATATGAATCAATGCTTCATGACCAATGAATAATGAAGTCAGCAGTATATAGTTATATGAGAGACAAATTATGTCAACCATCTTGAGGGTGCTGTGCCATTTAGACCTTGCCTGTAAATATGGTCATCAACCAGACCTCAGGCCAACACAGATGATCCTAAACTGAAAATGTCAGTTGCACTGAAAAGGGGGCCCAATGGCCCATGCATGGATCACTCAAATCATAGTGACCATTCAACCACAAAGTAACAGACTGAAATCTAAGCTATCTGATTGAGAGTTAGGTCTGCTCTCAAGGGACATGTTAAAGCTATGGAACAGTTGTGCACAGGCAAGTACACTCCTTTTAATTTACAGATCCATACAATGCTCCTGCATCAGTGATGAGATGCACGTTTGTAAGTGTCAGCAGTCTTACAGGACAACTGGAAGGGAAAGTTTACACAAAAAAAAAAATTCTGTCATTTACTGTACTGTACATCATCCTCTTGTCCTTTCAAACGTCTATGACTTTCTTTCTTCTGCAGAACACAAAATAAAATATTGTGAAGAATGTTTCAATTGCTTTGGTCCCAATGAAAGACAATGGGGTCCAAAACGAGTCAGCACCCTGTTGACTTTTACTGCATGGACAAAAACATTTTTGTGTTCCACAGAAGAAACAAATAGAACGTCTGTCCTATAGTCTCTGTATTATTCACATATGTAGGATTTTACTTTCTCCCATTCCGTCTCTGATAGCACCATGAAGACAGTACATTGTGACTTATTTTGACATTACATAACGGTAGAGGGAACCTCCTTATGACTATCCACCACCATCCTCTAGATCAGGGGTCTCCAACCTTTTTTACCCCAAGGACAGGTTACATTTGGAAAATATTCTTGCAGACCGGCTGGAGGGGGTGATATATATATTATTAATAAATATATATCAAATACTGTACATTATTGTAGGTCCTCTATGCCCCACCTCTCTCAAACACGTCGTTTTCAACAAAGCCCCCTCCTTTGACAAGCACAGTCTGTTGACCCAGTGCATTGTGATTGGCCGAACACCACAAGAACGCGTCGGAAATGTAACGCCCCTTACCATAATCGCTTCAGCTTTCAAAGTAAATATCAAGTTAATAATGTTGTTAGTTTTACCATCAGTTCAAGCCCGAAAGGGCAACAGAGTCACGTGACAGACACAGTGATGATGCAGTACACAAGCCGCGGTTAAGACAGCTGACGTGCTATGATTTCTGACAGGCAGTTCACTCTCCTGTGATGTGACCCTGTTCCCCTCACACACACACATACACCCACGACGCGTTACTCTGCGCTGCACTAAACTCCGCATTTGAACAGTCAATAGCAAATACTTAAACTAATAACAAAACATACTTACAGTCGCTGATTCAGAAGCGCCAGATTGTCACAGCAAAGTCAGAACCCTTTTTATTTTTTTTTTAGAAATAGCCTTGTGCACAGCCAGCCTTGTACTCTTCTAGGTTAAAAAAGACTGTCGTCCATAAAAAGCGTTGCACAAATTCGAACATCTGGGTTGTGCTGTTCTGTTGTAAATAAATCTTAACCAATGATTCCTCATTGCATCTACTTCCGGAAGGCCAAATAAACTGCTTTTGCTTTCGCACTGAAACACAACGTCTCCCTGACATGACTGCATCAACACTACTGCTGTTCCTGAAACCACGCCTTCTTTCTTTGCGTGCACATTTGGGCAGCATTATGCTAATATTTCCACATAGTGACCTAGATATGTGGGGGCGTGTTAGAACGAGCCGTTTTAGGTAGGCGTGGTTGACTCTTAACTTTTATAAAGAATATCTCTTTGGATTTGTAACTTCCAATCTTCTTTATGCCCCAAGAGCTTGTAACACTCCAAAGAGAACGGAAAAATTTAAATCGCATCATATGACCCCTTTAACAAAAACGTAGACAGTTCACTGTAATAGCTTTCATAGCCATTTCTAGAAGACACACGCAACTAGACACAAACTCTATATAAAGTCTATAAAGTTGTTATCAGCAGAATGTTTTCTATAGGTAACATAAAACTATTAATAACAGTCACATTAATGTCATGCCAACATAAAACGTTTTTAGAAAACTGCGAGTGTCAATATTGTGGCATTAAGTCAAGAGAAAAAGCTCTTGACAAATCAGAATAAATCAGTATTTATAAACGTACAAAGTTCATTGCCCAAATGAATGTATAATAAAACAAATGTTACTAGTTAAAAATAATAATAAAGCTTTAAAACAAATAGTTTCGACTTTCCCATTCAAATCGATATTGATTACTGCTTATGAAACTGAATTAAATCCTTGCACCTGTGGCACAAAACAACAAGAGCACACTGTTTTGCTAAAGCTAAGATTTTGTTTCAAAACCACTGGATATACCTTAAACGCAACAATGGATAAGAATCTTACCACGTTGGACGCCTTAGGCAACCCAGTCCGAGTTCCATACCTGAAGTGTTGTTCATTTCCAAATAAATGTCTTTACAAATATTTTGCGACCCCACAGGCTACATTAGCCAGGCTGCTAAGTGTCCGTCCTCCTCTCTCCTCCATGTGCTCTCAGCAGCACGCGCATCGTGGGGCGCTTTGCATAGAGTCTGATCAGGGCTTGACGTCACCGCACGACAACTTCATCTATTACTTTACAAAACAATTATAATTTAACTTGTGGCTCGGTATTTTACCCTACATAGACTATTTAGCTTCATTATCATCCTAACAGTGATTGTAAATACCACAGTGCTTGACACTAAAACTTTTACCCTAAATGACAACCTGTCAAGAAGACGACAAGAAGAGGCTGTCTGTGGTAGATTTCACTTATTCAGGACTCTTGAACTTCCTTCTTTGGGAGTTTATCTACATGGATCCAGGTTTGGTCATAAAAACACTTACCTGTCATAAAGAATGTAATATGCATATCCCTTTTCCACGACATTCTAATTTATTGAGATGCACCTGTATATGTTGTCTGTGAAATATTCATTCATCATGTTTCACAGACAAGGCTTTGTCCCAGACTAAAATGCATGTCTGTTCTCTTTTAACTGTATGAAACTTGCACTGACATACCTTAAAATATGTTAGTACTATTGATTTGTCTCAAGATGCACACCAGTAAAATGTTTTTTTCTAAGGCAAGTTTATAAAAGATAAATATGTGCACAGCACATATTTAGTCTGTGATTTTGTCCATCCAGTACTGTTTCCATAATCTTAGCAGGACAACAAGAGAAAATGATATCAGAGAAAAAGATTAAAAGAAAAGTTAAAACTGAGTATGAAAAGGAGCATGTACTGTATGTCATCTACCAAACCCTTCACCCACTTTTAACAAACATGGCACTTTTGAGTTGAAGGTGAAGGAAAGAATAAGCTGCTCTCCTTATGAGTCTCCCTATGCCAGCATGGTCTTCAAAACTGCTCTACTTAAGGAAAGGTGACATCTTTTTGTGCAGCAGGTGCATCAGAGCTCTTCTTACAAAGTTAAATGCCAATGATAATGCTTTTCATAACATATTAAAGCAGCAGTTTTATAGTAAAATATATAGAGAAATTAAAGGGGTCATATGATGCGATTTCAATTTTTCCTTTCTCTTTGAAGTGTTACAAGCTCTTGGTGCATAAAGAAGATCTGTAAAGTTGCAAAGACTAAAGTCTCAAATCCAAAGAGATATTCTTTATAAAAGTTAAGTCAATCACGCCTACCTAAAACGGCTCATTCTAACACGCCCCCACATATCTATGTCACAATGTGGGAAGATTTGCATAAAGCCGCCCAAATGTTCACGCAAAGAAAGAAGGCGTAACTTTGATTCTCGCTGTAGTATTGTTGCTGCCGCCATGTCGTAAAGACGCTGTGTGTTTGTGTTCTGTGTGTTTCGTTGTGAAAGCGAAACTATTTTGTTTGGCCTTCCAAAAGAGGATGACAACCGCTTCGTCATGCCTAGAGCTGATCCATGCTGGTCGCTGAGGAAATACATCAACTTTCGCGCTGGGGATCGCCGGATCGGCTTTTACCGTGGACGAAGTGGAGTCCAGCCCGGGGGTGTCACATGTGGTTGCCGCAAGCCCGCCGGCCTCCGATCACTCAAGCCCGCTGTGTGTTTCGTTGTGAAAGCGAAACTACTTTGTTTGGCCTTCCAGAAGAGGACACGACTAGAAATCAGTGGTTAAGTTGTATTTACAACACTGTTCCAGAACAGTTCAACCCAAATATTCAGATGTGTCCAGCGCATTTTATGGAGGACTGTTTCCTGATCCTGGTAGAGTAGACTGCAATGCCGGCTGTTCTTACTCACAGACTGTAAGTAGATTTTTTATATTTAAAGGTTTTGCCACTGATGATTCAAACGTAAGTTTTGAGCAGTGTAGAGTAGCGCTTGTTTGTTATTTCTCCGATCACAAATGCAGACATGGTTTTATGTTTACGCGGCGCGATGCAACGCGT
>NW_015505200.1:1734582-1744270 GCF_001515645.1 Sinocyclocheilus grahami | reverse complement strand
TTCCTTTCTCTTTGGAGTGTTACAAGCTCTTGGTGCATAAAGAAGATCTGTAAAGTTGCAAAGACTAAAGTCTCAAATCCAAAGAGATATTCTTTATAAAAGTTAAGAGTCAGCCACATCTACCTAAAACGGCTTGTTCTAACACGCCCCCACATATCTACATCACTATGTGGGAAGATTTGCATAACGCCACCCAAATGTTCACGCAATGAAAGGCGGCGTAACTTTTATTCTGGCTGTAGTATTGTTGCTGCCGCCATGTCGTAAAGACGCTGTGTGTTTGTGTTCTGTGTGTTTCGTTGTGAAAGCGAAACTATTTTGTTTGGCCTTCCAAAAGAGGATGACAACCGCTTCGTCATGCCTAGAGCTGATCCATGCTGGTCGCTGAGGAAATACATCAACTTTCGCGCTGGGGATCGCCGGATCGGCTTTTACCGTGGACGAAGTGGAGTCCAGCCCGGGGGTGTCACATGTGGTTGCCGCAAGCCCGCCGGCCTCCGATCACTCAAGCCCGCTGTGTGTTTCGTTGTGAAAGCGAAACTACTTTGTTTGGCCAACCAAAAATGGACACGACTAGAAATCAGTGGTTAAGTTGTATTTACAACACTGTTCCAGAACAGTTCAACCCAAATATTCAGATGTGTCCAGCGCATTTTATGGAGGACTGTTTCCTGATCCTGGTAGAGTAGACTGCAATGCCGGCTGTTCTTACTCACAGACTGTAAGTAGATTTTTTATATTTAAAGGTTTTGCCACTGATGATTCAAACGTAAGTTTTGAGCAGTGTAGAGTAGCGCTTGTTTGTTATTTCTCCGATCACAAATGCAGACATGGTTTTATGTTTACGCGGCGCGATGCAATGCGTAAAAAGACTGTACAAGTCATTATAATCCGTAATTATGTCCCCACTGGATGCAACAAATGCCTCGTTTATAATGGGTTTTCATGTTTTTGAATCATTGCTCCGGCCTGACAGGGCAACATCACAATATGGTAAGGGGCGTAACATTTCTGTCACACGCTTGAGGTATTCGGCCAATCACAACGCACTGGATAGCTGGCCAATCAGAGCACACTTCGCTTTGTAAAAATCGACACATTTCAGAAAGGCGGGGCATTGAGGAGAAACAATAATGTAACAATGTGGAAAATAATGTTTTTTTAACCTTAAACCGCATAAACATTTCATTACACCAAATAATGTTCTTTTTAGCAGCATCATATGACCCCTTTAATTACCCTCATTAGGTACTCTCAAAATCAGACACGTCGCTTTGTAAAAATCGACACATTTCAGAAAGGCGGGGCATTGAGGAGAAACAATAATGTAACAATGTGGAAAATAATGTTTTTTTAACCTTAAACCGCATAAACATTTCATTACACCAAATAATGTTCTTTTTAGCAGCATCATATGACCCCTTTAATTACCCTCATTAGGTACTCTCAAAATCAGACACTCATCTTTATTTTCTTGTAGAATAAAATGCAGTTATCTAAAACAAAATCAATGTAGATGTGTGACTCAGCCTAAGTGGCTTTACGTAAGGCACTGGCTTTGACACTTGTAAAGAGAAAATGTAATGCTGAAAAGCATTAGTCATCCTAAAGTTATAAACAGATGATGGCATTACCAAGGTAAATTATATGTAAAACAGAGTCTTACATACACTAAAAGTATGCCAAATCCATTAAACATCAAATGAATGCATGACGGTATCTTCTTAATGGATTACCTAATTGAAGGCTTTAAAGTGGGTCATCATGAGACTGAAATAGGCAAAAAGTAACAAGTCCACATCGAAGACAGGATTAGCCAAAAACAGTTTTATAGAGAAATGCATTTTAGGATTCAGAAATCAACAGCATCTTGAATACATGTGCAATATGTACAAAACTTACAAAAACAAAACATTAAGTTAAGGCCAACAGTAAACGGAACCGCAGACCATTTCATTAATAAAAATTAAATTAAATACAAATAAATCTAACCTCAATTACGTTCAAATTGAGGCAGTGTAATTGTATAAATCAATGCCAGATTGCTCAATACTTGCCACACCCTCTAGACCTTGTATTGACGTGACCATACAAGGATGCTTAAAACAAGTTCAGTCCATAAATTAAGTCCAAGCAACTTAAGAACTGCTTAACTGCTCAAGTCTCTGTTTCAAACGTTCACATTTTCTCTTTAATTGCTCCTTAAGTGAGATCAGTTTTTGTTCATCTTCTTGTATGGTCGCTATGCACTCCGTCGCCTTCTTGAGTATCACCACTTTGGCAGCTTTCTCGTTGTTGGCCACGTCAGGAATCACGTCTCTCAGCGCGAAGAAGCTGAGTTTGAGCTCGTTCCGCCGTTGCCGCTCGAGCACGTTATGAGTCCTGCGTTTGTCGTTATCCTCAGAGTCCGACGTCCTGGGACTCGCGCATTTTCTGTTGTGGTTAATTTGTTTAAACACCCGGATGGGACTCTCGAATTTAATCCGCTTGACTGCAGGCTGCTCACTCCGCGTGGATGGGGGGGCGGCGTAATTGTGCTGGTGAATATTAACGTGGCACCGCTTGAGGACAACGGGGCTTTGATGCGTTGCGTCAGGCTTTCTCACAGACTTTCTCTTTTCCACCGTGACAACGTCGATTTCGTCCTCCTCTTCATCATCTATTTGGATTAAAAAGCAAAAAAATACGTCAATTTGCAGCTCTGCTTATTTATAGTAGACAATTTAGCGTAGAATAGCGTGCAGTGGGCGTCTCTTGACGCTACAATCTAGGATTAACGCTTTAACCACCACAGAATCTTTTATTGTTAAAAAAAACAATACGCAGTAATAATTACATCTTATAAATCGAAACTTATTTAAAAGTGCAAGCTGACCAGTCAAACGAGGACATTTAATCCGCATTTAAAAAAAAAAAAAAAAAAAAGCAGACTATTACTCACCGGAATCGCTGTCACTGCTGCTGCTACTCCCACTATTTGGTGGAGTATCCAGTGGCAGTGTTGAGAAAGTCTGTGTGGATGACGGTTTACACGGCTTTGAGCTGTCAGTCAACGAAAAAGGAAACACTACTGACGGGTCAATGCACTGTGAGGCAGGGGTGCTCATGTCCTGAAGGTAGCTGACGTTAGGGCTGGACCTGGAAGACTCTTTCCTCGCCGCCTGGAGCGACGCTAATCTCTCCGACACCACCTTCTCCAGCTTTGCCGCGGCGGAGAAACCACTCCACATACAGTCCTGAATGATAATCGACTTCAGAAAAGACTGGGAGTAGTCCGCGTCGCAAATAAAACTGTGGTTGACCACGTCGTCCCCGAGAAACTCCGACACCATTTCCAGCTGGTCGGCCGTGGAGGGGAAGGGGTCGGACAGTGAGGGACGCCGGCTCGGGGAGAGCGGCGGAGTGGGGAGCAGTTCAAATTTCTTCCACATATCCTCACTGGGCGCCGGTGGTTGCCCGTGCTGGTGATTATAGAAATCCTCATCCTCGTTGTCGAAATAGAAATAGGGCTGGTAGGAGTCGTAGTCGTAATCATAATTTTTACTCGCCATACTTGAATTCAGCGGCATGGTGAATGCCTGTGAAGAATAACGTTACATTATGGTTAAAATTCATCTTAAGCCTAAACTTCAGTAGAGAACAGTTGTCCTACAAACTCATCAACTTACTGAATGTGTTACGTATTAAGTAATACAGAACACAAGTCATGTAAACTTAAATTAAAATATCTAAATTCTAAGAATGTAGTCTTTATCTTACGGTCCAAATGGTTTAATGACCAATAGTTCGCCAAATATATATACGTTAGATAAAAACGTAAAGAATGAGCATAAATCATAATTCAGGCAGACTTACCGTAGCTGTGGTGAAACTGAATGAAAACTGACTATATGGTCAGATGTCAGTTTGTGTGAACTATTAAGTGAATGTAAGTCCACAGTGGGAGTGGGTCGCGTCGCTCAACCTGCGCACTTCTGCGACTACAGCACCCGAGCGGCTGCTTGTCATTTACTGCAAGATTTCGAACAGCTGCTCCCGCGGGTTTTAATACTACGGATTGTTTTCCTTTCTCTTACTCTAGATATTCATGCGCCCGTTCCCGCCAAATGTGCATTGCGTAGAAAGATGAACAGAACACAAACGTTTCTTGTTAGTTATTCTAGTAACACGTGTCAGTACACTGACAATGTATGCGGCAGTGAAACAATATCTTTAAGATATGACGTTATTTAATGAAAACGAGTCACACAAGGAACTACTTGCCATCGCGGACTTATTCCGGGCGGAGCTTTGATGCACATTGAGTTGTGCAGGAGGATGAATCAGAGAAGCTCCGGCCTGTAGTAGCCTACACCTGAACCCAACGACTCTTATTGACACAGTTTACAAGTTCCCCTCACAGCTGTCTGTGTTGGGTGTCAAAAGAGGTGATTTTATTTACAACCACAAATATGTAACTTGAATAAAATAAATCCGCAGACGTCCTAATTATCCTAATGAATTATTTCTGGTAATTACATTAAAGCACTCCGACGATTATTTTCGGGAATTATAATTATTCCCTTTTATTGTACTGTTTATTGTTAATTAATGCAGTTACTGTCGTTATTTGCGTTACAGTAATGGTATCAGCTACTACTTATGTTGTAGCCTAATCATCATCATAACCATTATTATAAAATAAATGAAGATTAGAGTCAATTTGATTACTGATTATCGAAATAATTCTGATATAGTGTTTGATCTTGATCTAATGGATGAAGGAGCAAGCGTTCTTGCTTTATTCTCTCAGAAGTGGTTAATACTTCCCTCTGGTGGCCATCTGTAATAAATATCAGTCTACGGCTTTAACTCGACTGAGTGATATTAATTATTATCTCTCTGAGACAAACATAGAGTTCATCTGCAGTAATTAAGCTTTTAAATTGAGCGTTATATTAAACAGGATTCAATTATTTACTTAAAAAACGTTTAAAATGATTTTTAACTGGAATTTGTGTCACGGGAACTATTTCTAATCTTAATATAGGATTTAGAATGGTTGAATAAATTGATTTAATTAGTGCACTTGTATAATCCTTAATTGTCTTGTGTTTAAATTATTTTATAATGTATTGTATAAGCACAATAAATAAAATAACATACGTTTTAAAGCTTGGAGTCTGTAAAATGTTTTGTTATTGATAGAAGTCTCTTATGCTCACCAAGGCTAAATGTATGTTCAAAAATACAGTAAAACAGTAATATTGTGAAGTATTAGTACAATAAGAAAAACTGGTTTCTATTTTAATATTTGACATTTTTTAAATGTAATTTATTCCTGTGATGGCAAAGCTAAATTTTCAGCATCATTATTCCAGTCTTCAGTGTCACATGGTCCTTCACAAATCATTCCAATATGCTGATTTGATGCTCAAGAAACATTTATTATCAAAAATTTGTTCTGTTTTTTTGTGTGTGTAAAAAGCTGGATATTGATAGGTTTATGTGAGAACCAAAACTTTGTTATTCACAGAAAACAGTTGTGGACATTCTACTATAAATAAATATTTTTGTTTTCCATAGAAGAATAAAAACCAGAGCTTAAAAAAAAAAGTGAGTAGTGAGGTTATTATCTGTGTGGACTTGATACTTTTCAAGACATGCTCATGGCAAGTGCTTTTGCATGGCATAGTGACGTGTGATATATGGCTGAGATTCATCAGGCCTGACCCTCTCACACAGGGGTCCTTCTGAGAACCAACAGGTCTGCTTTACTACCAGACATTCAACTCGACCCATCTTCCCTTAATTTGAAGAACGCCAAAGGCCCATGTTTAGTCATGAGAGAGGATCCTGCTGTGAGAGAGTGCTGAGGGACGCTGGGAGGGTTGAGCTTTCTGTAAAAAATAATTTGTTGAGTCAACTAAAAATACTTTGTTACCCCGCTGCCTAAAATTTTTTTGTTGTCTGGAAAATATATTTCTTGTTGAAACAACTTCCCATTAGAGTGGAATTAGTCCAGGTAATAAATGTATTCAAGTTCACCTCACTTTTCAGACCGATGAGCTTTGTAAAAATCGATGCGTTTCAGAAAGGTGGGGCATAGAGGAGAAACAATAATGTACAGTATGTGGAAAATAGTGTGTTTTTTTTACTTTAAACTGCATAAACACATTTCATTACACCAAATACACAAAATAATGTTATTTTTAGCAACATCATATGACCCATTTAACAGTTCTGTCTAATACGGATAGAAGTATGTCTAATAATCAGATAGAACAGTTAAACAAAGGAATTAATGTATACAAAAAGTATCATAACGATTGCTTTTATATGATTAGTAATAGAAAGGCAAACATTATAATACTTTCTCGTTTGCCATCAGCATTAAGCAAATACGCATTTATATAATTTAAACAAATCTTTGAATGACTAATGAATATTTAATTTCACAAACTTAGTCGAATCCAGCTGTGAGATCTTGTAAAGTATGCATTTTTATCCAGCATGATCGCGTGTTCTCTGTGTGACGGTCGGTCCGTGGGAATTTAATGCTTTGAACTTTAAACTCATGATTTCAAATTATGCTGCGCTTTATGCATTTGCCCACTGTCATATTCATGTCATTTTCTCTGTGTGCTGTATGTAAAATGAATGTTACCCTGGCTTTATTTGAAAAATATGATTCCCAATGCACACAAACTTCCCAAAATACTGAGTTACAGTGTTTATTTCCTTTTTAATTATATTTTTATTAAAGGGGTCATATGATGCTTTTTTAAAAGATCATTATTTTGTGTATTTGGTGCAACAGAATATGTTGACATGCTTTAATGTTCAAAAACACATTATTTTTCAAATACTGTACATTATTGTAGGTCCTCTATGCCCCGCCTCTGTCAAACGCTTCGTTTTCTACAAAGTCCCTCCTTCCGACAAGCGCAGTCTGCTCTGATTGGCCAGCTGACTCAGTGCATTGTGATTGGCGCAAAACTCCGCATTTGAACAGTCAATAGCAAATACTTAAACTAATAACAAAGCAGTAGCTGATTCAGAAGCGCCAGATTGTCATAGCAAAGTCAGAATTACCTCCTCTCCTAGGTTCACGAAACGGTCGTCCATAAAATGCATTGCTGTTCTGTTGTAAGTCATCTTAAAGATTTCTAAATGCATCTACTTTCGGAAGGCCAAATAAAGTGCTTTTGCTTTTGCCTAGAAACACACAGAGTCTCCCTGAAATGCTGCTTCAACACTAACTGCGGTTACTGAAACCACGCCTTCTTTCTTTGCGTGCACATTTGGGCGGCATTATGCTAATATTTCCACATAGTGAGGTAGATATGTGGGGGCGTTTTAGAACGGGACGTTTTAGGGGGTGTGGCAGAGTCTTAACTTTGATAAAGAATATCTCTTTGGTTTTGAGACTTTAGTCTTTGCAACTTCAGGGATCTTATCTATGCACAAACAGCTTGTAACACTCCAAAGAGAAAGGAAAACTTGAAACGCATCATATGACCCCTTTAAATATTTATTTATTAGTGAAAAATACTTTGCCATCTAAAGTATAAGCATGTTTATTTTACATATTTTTTAATCTTTTGTCAAATGATTTCAATTTTCTTAAATATTAATTAAAATTAAAAACAAATTATATCGGCTTTATATCGGCCACCCTGCTTTCCAAGATATCGGCATCGGCTGTCAAAAAAAAACAATATCGGCCAACCACTACTAATAATATAAAAGCAATCGTTATAATACATTTTGTATACATTAATTCCTTTGTTTAACCATTCTATCTGATTATTAGACAGACTTCTATCCTTATTAGACAGAGAACTGTTAACAAGGACAGTAAACAAGAGGGAGAATGTGAGCACTGTGCTCAGGCGCTGTCGTTCTCAGCGCCGTCAAAATAAAAGTCCGGCGCGGCGTCAAAATAAAATTCCCGCATCGAACTCATCGGCCAAGCAGAAAAACTTATCTGCCTATGCCGATATTTGAAAAATCCCAAATATCATATCGGTCGACCACTAATATTAATATTAATACCCACCATAGTGCAAGTTATGTTGTGGATTTTTCTTGGGTGCGGCCAATGAAGTGGAGGAGCAGAGTTCCAGATGTCAAAATGTACTGTCTAATGAAAGATTCACTGTCTAATGAAAAGACTATTATTCGTTCTATGACATCCAGGGTTAACATAATTCAGCACATTAATCCATATATTGATTACTGCCATTTTCACATAATACTTCAATAAAATTACACAATAGTTATTGGTTAAAATGAGAAAACAATAAATTATATATGTATATATATATAAGGCAAAAGCAATCACATTTAGTTAAAAAATGAGTGTACTCTACTTCTGTATAATAAAATATGAACGGAATGCACATGGAAGCACAAAGGTCTGATTCTAAATTTCATAGTGCAACATGACCAGACAGAAGAGTAAAAACATCAGAAGGATCTTGGAAGTTTCCAAACTCTGCCCCATCATAATGCAATTTAGTGGTCATAAAACAAGAAACAGACAGAAAGAGGAAAGCAAAAGCACTTGTCAATTTGAAGGAAAATCGGTACATTAATGTATAAGAAAATGAGACGTGAAACAACATTTGTTTTCATGAGAACATGCATATTCTAAGTCATAACATGACAAACTTTAAATGTGAATTCTAAAAAGTAGTAAAAGGCTCAAAAGAACCTAAAGAACTCCTTTAACAAAAAACCTACTTTTTGTGAAAGAGCTTGCTGTGGAGCCCATGAACACATCATGAACATTGGTGGGAGTAGCTGTTCTTCGCAAGTTTTTGCAGAGCCTCAAAGGTGTATTTCATGTGCTTGGGGTAGTGGATGTTCACCACAAACAGACCCATCAGGAGTCCAAATGCCTTGGGGACATCGGAGATGTCAGTGATCACAGGATGTCCAAATGAGAGCAATGTTGGTTATTCCTTGGGAAGCACATGACATTGCTGCTCCTCAGTTACAATCGGAATGCCCTCGTCAATTCCTTTCACAACATCCTCAATTTCACTGGATGGCTGGGAAAACACAAAATATTACATTACTTATTAACTTTATAACAACTGAACACACATATGTACATACACTATTAAAGTTGTGTGTTTTGTTAAAAGGACAGCTACCAATAAATGAAAATTGTCATTCACCCTCAAGTTGTATACATTTCTGTTATGCTGAACACAAAGGAAGATATTTTGAAAAATGTTTGTAACCAAACATGAAAGTCAAAAGTCAATGGTGCTCCTAAACTGTTTTGGTTACAAACATTAAAAATAACTCCCTGTATTGAACTGTTAAAAGCCTGTACAAATTTCTTTGTTCTGCTGAACACAAAGACTTTAAAATCCCAATGGGAAAATAAGTGGAAAATACACCTCTGGAACCAACTAGGCTAAAAAAGGGGAAACATTTTGCATGTTATTTCATTACCGGTATTCTACATGATTTCTGAATGTCATCAAATTTGACAAACCAGTGCAACGTATGAGTTTTTTCCTTAATCCAATTTTGCCTGCTTGCAATTCAGTCTAATCTGTCCCACCATTTTAATAATGGAATGAAAATATCTTGGTGTAAAGAGATATTCCTTTTAAATAATAGTCTGTTACACTGCATGTTCCAGAGTAAAGCATGACTCTTAAAAGGGTTAGTTAACCCAAAAATGCAT
>NW_015505200.1:1710608-1732010 GCF_001515645.1 Sinocyclocheilus grahami | reverse complement strand
TATACCCCTTGTTCTCTCCAAATTTGGTCATTTTCAGTTTTTTCTTTGTTCCGGTTACTTTTTATTGGTTATAGATACCTGATTTGCTACAATTGTTTCCAACTCTTTTGGCCTTGTTTTCTAATTGGTTGGTAGTGTGGTCATACTAGATGTGTGTCAAATTTATCTACTTGCTTTTGTTTTGCCACCTTCCATTGGTTGGTAATGTGGTCATACGAGATGTGTGCGTCACATCCATCCACCTGTTCCTGATAATATTAGATTATTTCATGTTTACGTCTGCTGTCTACTGAAAGGTCCATTGTCTAATGGAAGAAACGACCATTATACGTGTTCATAATAATGTTACATTATTTCAAGCTCACTGGTGTACTGTCTAATGAAAGATTCACTGTCTAATGAAAAGACTATTATTCGTTCTATGACATCCAGGGTTAACATAATTCAGCACATTAATCCATATATTGATTACTGCCATTTTCACATAATACTTCAATAAAATTACACAATAGTTATTGGTTAAAATGAGAAAACAATAAATTATATATGTATATATATATAAGGCAAAAGCAATCACATTTAGTTAAAAAATGAGTGTACTCTACTTCTGTATAATAAAATATGAACGGAATGCACATGGAAGCACAAAGGTCTGATTCTGAATTTCATAGAGCAACATGACCAGACGTGTAAACATCAGAAGGATCTTGAAAGTTTCCAAACTCTCCCCCATCATAATGCAATTTAGTGGTCATAAAACAAGAAACAAACAGAAAGAGGAAAGCAAAAGCACTTGTCAATTTGAAAGAAAATGTGTACATTACTGTATAAGAAAATGAGACGTGAAACAACATTTGTTTTCATGAGAACATGCATATTCTAAGTCATAACATGACAAACTTTAAATGTGAATTCTAAAAAGTAGTAAAAGGCTCAAAAGAACCTAAAGAACTCCTTTAACAAAAAACCTACTTTTTGTGAAAGAGCTTGCTGTGGAGCCCATGAACACATCATGAACATTGGTGGGAGTAGCTGTTCTTCGCAAGTTTTTGCAGAGCCTCAAAGGTGTATTTCATGTGCTTGGGGTAGTGGATGTTCACCACAAACAGACCCATCAGGAGTCCAAATGCCTTGGGGACATCGGAGATGTCAGTGATCACAGGATGTCCAAATGAGAGCAATGTTGGTTATTCCTTGGGAAGCACATGACATTGCTGCTCCTCAGTTACAATCAGAATGCCCTCGTCAATTCCTTTCACAACATCCTCAATTTCACTGGATGGCTGGGAAAACACAAAATATTACATTACTTATTAACTTTATAACAACTGAACACACATATGTACATACACTATTAAAGTTGTGTGTTTTGTTAAAAGGACAGCTACCAATAAATGAAAATTGTCATTCACCCTCAAGTTGTATACATTTCTGTTATGCTGAACACAAAGGAAGATATTTTGAAAAATGTTTGTAACCAAACATGAAAGTCAAAAGTCAATGGTGCTCCTAAACTGTTTTGGTTACAAACATTAAAAATAACTCCCTGTATTGAACTGTTAAAAGCCTGTACAAATTTCTTTGTTCTGCTGAACACAAAGACTTTAAAATCCCAATGGGAAAATAAGTGGAAAATACACCTCTGGAACCAACTAGGCTAAAAAAGGGGAAACATTTTGCATGTTATTTCATTACCGGTATTCTACATGATTTCTGAATGTCATCAAATTTGACAAACCAGTGCAACGTATGAGTTTTTTCCTTAATCCAATTTTGCCTGCTTGCAATTCAGTCTAATCTGTCCCACCATTTTAATAATGGAATGAAAATATCTTGGTGTAAAGAGATATTCCTTTAAAATAATAGTCTGTTGCACTGCATGTTCCAGAGTAAAGCATGACTCTTAAAAGGGTTAGTTAACCCAAAAATGCATTTTTTTACTCACCCTCATGGCATCGTAGGTGTGTATGACTTTCTTCTTTCAGACGAATCAAATCGGATTATATAAAAAATTTTCCTAGCTCTTCCAAGCTTTATAATGGCAGTAGGCAGGTGTTTTTCTTTTTCAACAGTCCAAAAGTAGTCAAATAAAGCGCATCCATCCATAATAAAAAGTGCCTCACACGGCTCCAGGGGTGAATAAAGGCTTCCTGTAGCGAATCCATGCATTTTGTAAGACAAATATCCATATTTAAAATGTTATAAACATTTTTCTCTCACTTTCGTGAGAGCTGTTCCGGGTGGATGATGTAGGACATAGGCGTCATGCATGCACCAGTGATTAGTGATGAACACGGAAGCGCGGAGGAGAGACAGCAAAACAAAACGCTGGTCACGAATTAGAAGCACAAAATTAGGATTTGTAAAGAAAAATGTTGGAGGATTTCGATATAAGCCAAGAGGAGACTGGTTTTCCTTTGCTAAAGTAAGGAGACTTTGCTTCCTTTGCTCCTGGAAACAAACTCGCGAGACTAGCATATCTCACAGGCACGTGCGCTACGCATACGTCCTCCGTCATCTGCCGGAATGACTTGCAAGTATGACAGTCAGCGGAAGTGAGAAAAAAAGTGTTTATAACGTTATAAAATATGGATATTTTTCTTACAGAAATGCATCAATTTGCTACAGGAGGCCTTTATTCACCCCCCGGAGCTGTGTGAGGCATGTTTTATGTATGGATGGATGCACTTTATTTGACTACTTTTGGACTGTTTAAAAAAAAAACACTTGCCTACTTCCATTATAAAGCTTGGAAGAGCTAGGAAAATTTTTAATTTAACTCCGATTGGATTCGTCTGAAAGAAGAAAGTCATATACACCTAGGATACCTTGAGGGGAGTAAAACATGGGCTAATTTTCATTTTTGGGTGAACTAACTCTTTAAGCAAAGTTGCTAATGGCCAATATGCCAGCACTGCTATGAGCCTGAACATTTTCAGGATTCACAACAGCATTCAGCAAAATAATCAAAAATTGCGATGTCCATACACAGGGTTTCTGCTGGTTTTATGAAGATAAATTCAAGACTTTATAAAGACCTTTTAAATACCAATTATAGAAAATTCAAGGAATAAACTGAAGGGAAAATAATACGTCAAATTATGTTCTCTAAATTTTGAAGCTGTTTTCCAATGCAAATATCTAAATATTCTTAAAGGGTTCACCCAAAAAAAAGAGAAAAAAAGAAAGAAAACTGTAATTTACTAAACCTCAAGTTGTTCTAAACCTGAATGAGTTTCTTTCTGTGACAAGTCCTAGATAGTCTAACACAGTACACAACCCCACAACGTGTTACAACCCCAGATCACCAAGACTTCTTCTATTACCTGGACCACATCACTGCAGATTGATGGTGCTCAGTTTGGTCACCCACAACTGTAATTCCAACAGTCATGTCCTTGATGCTCCGAGCCTGTGTGCTTTAATAAAAACAAAGGGAAGCATTAAAATGTGCCTTACAATCGTAACGCTTCCGATTCGTCTCCGTCTCACACTCTGTTTGAACGGCCTCTAATGCAGCACTGGGCTCAAATAATACATACCAAACTGTATTTTTATCGTTCTCCATATAAGTTCAGCTCATTACCGCATGGGAGAATATTTGTTTTAATATTTATATGGAAAATACTGTGGAACCACCTGTATTTTGAGGCTTCAGAGTGCCGCGAAACGAACACTTGCATACAGTGGCAGCTCCTGCCAATTCTCTCAGTGGGGGGCAAATGTTTGCATGATTAATGAAGACAGGTCACCTATTCAATTGATAAATTAACGGCTAGTTAAAGATTTAAAAGGAAACTGAACTACTATAGTATTAATTAAAGTTTCTTTCTGTGACAAGTCCTAGATAGTCTAACACAGTACACAACCCCACAACGTGTTACAACCCCAGATCACCAAGACTTCTTCTATTACCTGGACCACATCACTGCAGATTGATGGTGCTCAGTTTGGTCACCCACAACTGTAATTCCAACAGTCATGTCCTTGATGCTCCGAGCCTGTGTGCTTTAATAAAAACAAAGGGAAGCATTAAAATGTGCCTTACAATCGTAACGCTTCCGATTCGTCTCCGTCTCACACTCTGTTTGAACGGCCTCTAATGCAGCACTGGGCTCAAATAATACATACCAAACTGTATTTTTATCGTTCTCCATATAAGTTCAGCTCATTACCGCATGGGAGAATATTTGTTTTAATATTTATATGGAAAATACTGTGGAACCACCTGTATTTTGAGGCTTCAGAGTGCCGCGAAACGAACACTTGCATACAGTGGCAGCTCCTGCCAATTCTCTCAGTGGGGGGCAAATGTTTGCATGATTAATGAAGACAGGTCACCTATTCAATTGATAAATTAACGGCTAGTTAAAGATTTAAAAGGAAACTGAACTACTATAGTATTAATTAAAAATAAACTGACTCTAACAATCAATCTCTTGCTCTCCTTATGTTTATATATGCGTGTTAACACAATTCAGCAGCAAATGAAGACTGAAGTCTGAAATTTTACTTCAATTTCAGTTTAATAATAATTGAAGTCACATAAATCACTATTTACACAACTCACTTATATTACACTGCTCATTTACAACATTACTCAGTCACTTATATTACACAGCTCATTTGTATTACACTGCTCACTTACATTACATTACTCACTTATATTACATTGCTCCCTTACATTAACTTACACTGCTCCCTTACATTACACTGCTCACTTATATCACATTACTCACTTATATTACATTACTTACTTATATCACATTACTCACTTATATTACACTGCTCCCTTACATTAACTTACACTGCTCCCTTACATTACACTGCTCACTTATATCACATTACTCACTTATATCACATTACTCACTTGTATCACATTACTCCCTTACATTAACTTACACTGCTCACTTATATCACATTACTCACTTATATTACATTGCACTACACCTGTAGTTGTCCATGCGATGTCCGTCACGCTCTCGGGATGGAACAAAATGCAGGGGTAGCAGAATTAAAGCGTTAGCTAATAGCTACTTCGCAGCCCGCTAGCCATTTTTCCCGCTCATACCACGTCCTCGAAAATCCCCGTTTATACAACTTCCCGCCCTTTGTTGATACATGTTTGATGTTTACATTTGGTCTTGGTGGTCCTAATTCTTTAATTGCCAATTTATCCTTATTGCTACAACGACTGAATGGTATTTCTTTCAATGACACGATAGAATTCATCTGCGCTGAGGTAACGTTCGCCAAGATGTCGATTAAGTTCAACTGACAACTGAATTTGAGTTGGCGTAGCTGTCCCCGTCTCTCAGTTTTTTTTTTTTTTTTTCACATTTGATAAAGATATTAAAGTAGTTAAATTTTTTTCTTGTGGTTAGTTTTTAATTTGTTAAAATTCAAAATCGTTTTTAAATATTATTGGATGTCACTGTTCCCACCAATCCTTGCACAAGTCAAGTTAAGGTTATGCATGATGACGAAAGCTCGTTAGTGCTAGCCCTCCCGGAACTCAGAGATTGCATCGCAGTGCCTGCAGTTCGAAAAAATGATCTTTGTATGGAAGTCTATTTGAGAGCTTAACAGCTTAACAGTCTTAACAGAAATCACCCAAAAAGGGGCGGTACTACACAAAACGCGACTCGACGCTGATTGGACTATTTAGAGGCCGAACAAACAGTGAAAGCTAGCGGAACACTGTGGTTGAATGTGAAAGAAAAAAACCCCGTCCCTTTCGCGCTTTGGTGGTGCGTCGCCCAATCGCCCTAATGGAGAAACCGCCCGTGCATACATATAACAAGACAATACGACTCTTTAAGCCATACTTACTCTTCTTAGACAACATACGTAATTTTACACATGTTAAGCCAATAAATACTAATATTTTACTTAACGAAGTCTGTGTTCAGATGGTCGTGGCAGTGTCAAAGTTGCACGGTAGGGGGCGTCATGATGAAATCAATGCATTTTCTCACATTTTTACGCCAATCCCATTGCAAATGAAGTGCATTTGATCTAGTTTAGTTCCCTGTTATCCAGACTCCATATATGTGACATCTAGAGTATAATTTTCTGTTTTCTGTGTAGCAGACTTCTCACCAACTGCATTAAAGGTGACAAACACACTCTTTCCTCCATTTTAATAGAAGACAGTACATATGAACCTCACCACAGACCACTTTAAACCACATTTTCACAGTTTAATGAGAGGATTTTGAGTTATTTTGTAACTGTAATAAATGTTTCTATCATGACTTTGCATTGTCCAGGAAATCTCAAATACAGAACAAGCTCAGCCAGACTTCACTATAATCTAAATAAACACTGGCTTAAAACATCCTTAGTAGCTGTGTATCGTCGTCCCATGGAGAAACTTGAAAAACAGCTAATTGGGGAGGGATCATTAATCAGACTTTATAGTACTTTAATATTTTCCATCACGAACATCCTGAGATACAAAATAGATGCCCAAAATAAATTAAGATAAAAAAACTTCAATAGACGTAATTATGAAAACACACAGTCCAATTCTTTCTTTTCTCTACAATATACAGTTCACATCACCCATACAAAATGTATAATATTTTATACACCTACAACATACGGTATGTATATTTAAAAAAATAGGTCCTCTAGATGACCCATAAACTTCAACCATTTGTCACTCTGAAACTGCTGTTTTCTAAGATGTCCATCAAATTCATTCTCAATTCCAATAAAAATCTGTAATATATATATTTATATCCTCTGTTGACATTTCTTGTAATGATAAAAGCAACAACAACAAAAAAACATGTTGAAACTGTGCAGTAACACAGGCCACCGCCTCTGGACCTCAAAAATCTTATCAAGTCTGTCCTTTCTGTTAAATATTAGAAGTAAAGAAGAAGAAGAAGAAACAGAAAATTTATTCCAAGTGGATGATGTAACTGCATTTAGTCAAGTCTTTCCTTTGAAGATTCATAACGTGTAGGACGGCAGCACATTAAAGATCAGCATACAGAAAAAAAAAATAGCAGTTAATGCACAACATTGCTTTGGTACAAATCGATATCTTCACTGTCCTGCATCAGAAAATAAAATCTCCTGCCGGCAGCTGGAGGACGCATGTACGCATTTGCATGTCTGCGTGTGTACTGTAACATAGATATGCTGCAGCAGACGGCTGTAGTCTTGACAACTGATATCTAAATCTCCCTCTGTGGTTATTTGAACTGTGTGCACACTGAAAAGGTGAGATAGGCTCTCGCTTCGGCAGGAGGGAAAGGGCGGCAGCAGGGGACAGTAAGCAATAAGAACACTGCCCGAGAAAGCAAGAAGGCCCTGATTCCCACAACGCATCCTGCTCAGTCTAGAATCCACTGCTCAGTCTTCCTCCAGCTCTTCCTCATCCTCTTCTCTAAACTCCACGATGTCGTCCATGCGGCCCCTGGCCCTGACCTCGTTCATGGGGGCAGAGTCCTCCCCGTCAATGGTCATGTCTTCATCGGAGTCTTTCTTTTTCTTCTGTGTGAGCAAAAATAAAAATGCTAATCATTTTTCCCCAAAGCATTGGGATTCATTTATGAAACACAGACCAAACTAAATTATGTTTAAATCATTCTGTGATGTTAAGTAAGAATTATTTACAAAGGTTTTTCAATGAAATATGTGTGGTGGAGTTTGTAAAATTAAAATTTGTTGAGTTGTGAAATCATATAATTTAATGGTATTTCAGATAAATTTCATAAAATAGCTAATAAATGTATAGTGTAACATACACACTGTTGTTTTTTTGTTTTTAAAAATAATTTCTTATGCTCACCAGGACTGCATTTATTTTATCAAAAATACAGTAAGATTGTAAAAATACTGGTTTCTTTTTAATAAATTTTAAAATGCAATTTATTCATGTGATAGCAAATTATTAAAGGGGTCCTATTATGCTCTTTTACAAAGTCTTGATTTTGTTTTGGAGGTGTACTAGAACAGGCTCTCATATTAGGTTGTTCGAAAAACACATTATTTTTCACATATTTTACATTATTACAACACCTCTCTCCCCAGACTGGCATGAGCGGCTCGAATAGTTCCTGTATCAAATGAAGGCCCGCCTTCTGAAATACGAAATGTGCTGTGATTGGTTAGCTGGGCCAGTGTGTGTTGTGATTGGCAGCACTCGGTGCCTGGTTGGGAAATGTCATGTCCCTTACCATAGCCGCCTGCGAGCTTCAGTGTAAATATTGCGTCAAAAAATCAAATCAACTTGAGTGCGATTTGACCCCGGATGATTGTTACCACTCTAAGTTCGTCTGCCTTGGGAAAGCTAGCGTGTCTCCAACATAGTGATAACACTCGTTGCCTTCTCTAGTGCAGCTCAACCAGGTCTCGTCCCATTCGTCGATATTTGTGATATCACAAATCCCGGAAAATATGCGGTGTAGTCCAAACGAGTCGTTAGTTGTAGTTTTTGAAAAGTAATTTCTGTTAAATAAAATATCTCCTTTTGAAGTGGACTTTGAGCTTTGTAACTTTGCAGATCTTTATGCTCAAACAGCAACATCACAGACTAACTAAAGTTGAAAAAGTGAAAAAGCATAAAAGGACCCCTTTAAGTGTCCACACGCTGATTTGGTGCTCAATAAACATTTATTATTATCAGTGTTGAAAACAGTTGTGCTGCTTAATAATTTTTTCTGAATTCTTTGATGAATAGAATCTTCAAAAGAACAGCATTTTATGAAATAGAAATCTTTTGTAACATCATCAATGTCGTGACTGTCGTGTATGATCAAATTAATGAATCTTTGCTGAATAAAAGTATTAATTTCTTTCCAAAAAAAATCATACTTACCCCAAACTTTTGAACAGTAGTGTATACACACATGAAACCATTGATTTAACAGACAGCTATTCTATTTAATGAATTGCGTAAAATTACAGCAATTAAAAATATGTGACAATCTGCCTCCATATAAATAAGACAAATCTCAAACTGACATATATGGGGGGAAAAAATCCTTGTTCTGAGGACACAGTTCAACATTTTGGTAAATAAAATCTACCTTCATGAAATAGTTGACAGTGTGCTTTATTATGATTACTCGTTCACTCAACAGCTGTAGCAAAAAAGTTAGCTTGGAAGACTGAATTACTGAACTTTGAAACCAGCATACAAAACCACTGCTAGAGAAAACACATTTATGTAACTGGACTTTTGACTCAAGACTTTATGGCTATTGAAATAACTACCCTCAGTCTCCTGTATGTGTGTGTGCTTAAAATATACTATACACTATTGAAATGAACATGTTTGTAGATTCATGTCTGTGGAGTTGCCACAGCAGTGCACTGATGTATTGTTAAAAAGTACACTTTAACTGTATTTACTAATCAAATAAAAAGCAGTTTTATCATTAGAAACAACCTACAGGCTTCGGTGTTATTGTACCTGTTTTCGGTAGACATAGCATGCTGCGATCGCAACCATAGTAGACTCCCCAAGGAAACCAGCCAGCAGGGATCCAACACCAAGTGTGGCTCCGTGTACCCTGCACAAATTGAAGTGCAGAAAGCTTTCAAATACAGTGTAACAGATTTTATTCTATGATTTGATGCACTGAAGTACAACGACTAGTGACCTCTATGCTTCAACATTTGAGTACAGTCAAACACAATAAACATACCCCATGTAAGGCAGCACTATAAGACTGGTAATGAGGACAATGATGCGGAGGACAGAGCTGGGTGCCAGGACAAAGGTCTTCTTCAGGGTCATGAGCCAACCAGTCAGGTGAGCACGAATCGTCACTGATCATAAAAAAAAAGTTTATGCAAAGTTGGTCTCAAGCAATCATGGGATAACATATTTTACATGCCAGTTATTGCTATCAGTACATTTAAATTCGATGGTACTTTGTGCTCTCATTGTGGTTTTTTCTCTCTCAGTTTCTGTAGTCCTGGAGGCATCGTAACTGAAGCATGACCACTCTTGACCTTTGCCTTTTCAAAAGGCATTTTCAAAGAGCAACCGGTCCTCTCATCTGTCCATTTGATGATGCACTGTACATCAGACCCTGAATCATGCATTTTTGTTTGTCATGAAAAGCCCCCAGAGAATGTGCAGCTACAGAACTTTGCAGAAAGGTCAGCAGATTTCCTCAGAATTTGAACATGGGACATTCACAAAGTTCAATATACACTACTATTCAAAAGTTTGGGGTCAGTAGGATTTTTAAAAATTATTTTAAAGAAATTAATACTTTTATTCTGCAAGGACACGCAAGGACACATTAATTAGATCAAAAGTACCAGTAGACATTTCAAACGTTACAAAAATTTCTATTTATAAAATGCTGTTATTTTTTTTCATTGAAAACTAAAAGAAAAATCACAGTTTCCATAAAAATATTAAACAGCACAACTTATAAGAAATGAAATGTAAGAAATGAATAATAATAAGAAAATGATTAAGAAATTAAGAAGAAGAAGAAGAAATGACTCTTGAGCAGCAAATCATCATAATATAACGATTTCTAAAAGATCATGCGACAGTGAAGACTGGAGTAATGGATTCTAAAAATTCAGCTTTGCCATCACAGGAATAAATTAAATTTTAAAATATTAAAATAGAAAACATTTATTTTAAATTGAAATAATTTTACAATATTACTGTTATTTACTGTATTTTTGATCAAATAAATGCAGCCTTGGTAAAAAATAAATAAATAAAAGCCAACCCCAAACTTTTTAAACAATAATGGATGTCCTGTGTCTTACATCTTTATTAAATATTTTTGCTATTTTGATTATGCTTTCTGATTCCATTAAGAGTGTTGTAATCTTATTGGTTAAAACTGTATTTTCTATGCACTTTCTACTGGATCTTAAAATAAGTATACAGATGTCCCCTCAAAATAATGTAGAATGCTTGTTTTTATGGAAATTGACTTAAAGTGCAATACCTGGAATGGGAAAGAAGGAGAAAATTCGTAAAGGGGTGACACACAGCTCAGCAAAGGCATGATCTACTCCAATGATGTCCACCAGGATCCTCTCAGAAATGTGTGGTGCCCAGAACACCACAAAACAGAGCTGCACAGAGAAAGACACACTACCTGAATGGAGCTATCCAGACATGACATTAACGAGATCTCAAATTAGGAAAATGTAAACATTTTTTTTTTTTAAATCACTCACAATCCATCAAAGTAAAATATAATGCAGTTAACTAGAAACAGGGTAAACAAAAAATAGGGTTATTTCTGTGAAATGGCACTCTGGTTATCTAGGGGAATGTAATATCATAGTATGCATGTTGATTTTAGATCCAGCACACATGTAAGCAAGTATATTATATTTACCCTCTTCACAGAGCTATCAAAACACTATCATTTACACTCATAACTGTTTATATCTACAGTGTCTGGGTGGAGAAAAGCCTTTGAAATGTGGCTAACAGCTCTGGAATGGGAAGTGTGTGCACAGATACACATGACCAGACAAGTTGGCACAAGGAGAACTCAATCAATCAATAACACAAACCAACCATCAATGATACTTATTTACTTTTATGAAAAGAAAAGAAAAAGTTAACGCAGAATCTTGATGCCTTTGAGTGATTAATTTAAAGGGGTCATCGGATGCCCTTTTGATATAAGTTGATATGATTCTTTAGGGTCTTAATGAAAAGTCTATAACATACTTTGGTTAAAATTTCTCAATGGTAGTGTAAAAAACAAATTTTTTACCCTGTCAAAATGAGCTCTGTTTTTAGCAAGCAATTCTAGTCCATGTTGCTTTAAATGCTAATGAGCTCTGCTCACTCCGCCCCGCTCTTCTGTGGGTGACGAGCAGTACTGTTTACTTTAACCACGAAACTTGCTAACTAGCACATATTAGGAAAGGTGATTTGCAAAGATTCATAAAAAACCATAAACTCACTTCTTGTGTAGCTTGATCACGAATGATTTGCGTGAATATAGACGCATTTAGGCAGATCGGGGATCGGTGCACTCCCTTCAAAACGAAAGTAACGTTAATCCTCAGCGTCTTAAGAGGCTCAGATGTCGAGCTATGCTATGTTCATTATTACATCCAACAACAAAACACCTCAATCGCTTAATCTGAGACATTCTTGTCTTCCCCTGCACCGGAGTCGACACAATGGCGGACTGATGACAGCTCACTCAGGGCAGGTCTAAGATAAGACGGCCTTGTCAATCAACTATCGTGGGAGGGGCCTGTGCAGAACTACGTCATTCTGACAGGAATCTCAGAACAGCCTGATTTGAGAAAGGGGATTTTTTTTAAACCACTGGGTGGATTTTTATCATTATAGGATGGATGTTTACACACACTTCCAACACACATTTATGTTCAAACAACAACAAAAGTGAATTTTGCATCCGATGACCCCTTTAAAAAACGAAGAAACCACAGTATTCATCCATAGAGGAGAACATCTGGGCAAAACTATATAGCGATTACATACTAGATTAAACAGAAGCCTTGTTGTATGAGTGACACAGACTCATACAATCATGATTCTCCCTCCATATCACTGACAGAGATGTGAAATTATGGCATAAAAATCATAGCTGTAGTGTAATACTATGAAGGCTTTAATCTAGGTCAGGAAGGGAAGATCTGACCCTGTTACAGAGGCAGAGAGCATCAATTAATCATTTAGACTGACTCTAAAAGCACTCACAATATCAAGACACACTGTCCTAATGGACTCCTTTGTGGCTTTACAACTACGTGTTTAGTATAGCTGAATAAGAGCCTATGGATTTTTGTTTACTGCATTTTTTATATTCAGGGGACAAATGGAAAAATTTTAAATTGAATTATAAGGAAATATAATGAGTACAGATTAGGCTAGTGTGGGAGAGAAGTTGTAAATGGCAACGAAGCAACAGAACTCATACTACCCATATTCACACTGTATAGAACATACTTTGTTAATGGTCACAAATTAAGTTTCAAATCAAATGTAGTACAGCAAGCTCTATCTACCACACTTTTATCTTCCTGCTTTCCATATATGGGCTGCTATAACTGACAGTTAGAAATATCCTCCTTCTGATTAGTTAAACAAAGAATATGACTCTCACAGCACCTTTAAACTGGGTGAACTTCAGTAACCGCTGTTACCAAAATATGAAACAAGTGTTATTAAAGCCAGACGGAGAGAGAAGAGAATGTGGATGAACTTACTGTTATAGAAAGAGCCAAACAAACAAAAGTGAAGCGCTTGATGTGGGCCTTTGTCTTGTTGCTTGGGTTATTCTGGAAAATAAGAACAAAGACAAACAGCAGATGTCAAGAAAGCAGTCCATTTCTTTGTCAGAAAACTGTTTCTTTTTTTTAAAGAAATTGATATTTTTATTTAGCAAGGGTGCATTAAATTGATCAACAGTGACAGTAAATACATTTATATTATGTTACAAACATTTATATTTTTAATCAACACTGTTCATCAAAGAATTCTAAAAAATGTTTCACAGTTTCCACAAAAATATTAAGCAGCCGAACGGTTTCAAAATTGATTATAATAAGAATTTCTTGATGACCAAATCAGCATATTAGAATGATTTCTGAAGGACCATGTAACACTGAAGACTGGAGTAATGACTGCAATGAATGAAAATTCAGCTTTGCCATCAGCAATAAATTACATTTGAAAATATATTAAAATAGAAAACAGTAATTTTAAATTGCAGTAATATTTCACAATCTTGCACAAAATGCAGCCTTGGTTAGCATAAGAAAATTCTTTCAAAAAATATTACAGACCCCAAACTTTTGAACGGCAGTGTAGATCATTTTTATCCATAATAGTATTAGCTACAGTTAGCCAGACACCTGTGGCCAGAGAATGTTCCCTCACTTCCCGAGGACTTCCTAATCGTGGATCCTGCTGATTCTTTTTCTCAGGGCAAACATCCATAAATAACACCACACTACTGTGTGCCTTTTTTAATTACAGTCTCTGGGACTCTAGCTGCAGCTCTGTCTCCATGAACCCACTCTGTTTACCCAAAAAATAATTGCTTTGTCATGATAATAGATATACTGCAGCATTAGCACACAGAAAAGGTGGAAGATATAAACTAATTTTGTCATCCCTTAAGGGGATGAGACAAAGTTAGACAATGTGGTATAAATAAAAAGCAAATAAACTCCTTTTCCTGGTCTTTCAGGCAGGATACTGGGAGAAGATGGAAAGCTGTCATTTTAACTTAAGTATACATGTGGAGGATGATTAGTTTTAAACATTCAGAGAACTGTATGATTAAGGATTAAAAACATGTTAGTTTAAGGTAAAACAACAACATTTACCTTGTCAAATGCAGGGTAAACAGCTCTGAGTTCAGTGAGCCATCCATATGGCATATGACCCACTGGATATGTTGCTGTGAGAACTGCGACAGCCTGGAAAACAATGGTGAGATGATGGTAACATTAAACACCCACAATTTCATCTGTTTATAATGAATGTTTCTATTGTAGAGGAGTTGAGTGACGTAAAATACTTCTGACATCTAGGCACCAAGCAACTAATCTGACAATAAAGCTTGTTTCATCATTATAGATATTGTTTAAACCTCGTTTAAAGAGTATATTAAAGTAGGTCTGAGAGGGAAAAGTACTACAATTGGCCTTCAGTGGTAAAGTTGGCCCATAAAGCACTGGATGCAGATGAGATGCAATTATGCCACATTAACAACTATGATGAAATGAGTTTTATTCAGTGTTATTTTAGAATTAATTATGTACTATTATAGTATTTATCATTACTTTGAATTAGCTTTTATTTTAGTTTTCATTAATATCGTTTTTTTATTATTTTATTATGTGCTTTTCCATTTGTATTATTTTTTGTATTTTTTAAATATTTCTAATTAGCTTTAATTATTTTATTTCAGTGTTATTTTTAGTAATTTTAGTACCTTATCTTACATTTATTTTATTTTGGATGGTTGCCAAGGCAACATTTCTAAATTTTTTATGTTTAAGTCTAATATCATCTCAAATTTAATTTAATATTTATATTTTACTTTATTTCAGGATTATTTAAATTACTTAAAACAATTTTTAATAGTTTTAGTTTACCATAACAACTGGTTTTATTTACTGGATGCATAATTAAATATTGACACTATATATGCATTTTCCATTTCTATAGTCCAAACTAAATAAAATGTTTCCCCATCCAGCTCAGTATATTTTCATAGCAAAAGAAGCTGAATTTCGCTGTGAATGAATTGCTAAATTTAAGTATTAGCTCAATATTCACACATATGCTGTTTCTAAATTATTGAAAATAATTATAGTGACTATAATTTGATATCTAAATACTGTAAAGGCATGCGTGTTCTTGCCATGGGACACACTAACCTCTGTGGCAACTGTGCTTCCTTTCAGATCCCGTGACACAAACAGGTTGACGATGGGTCTGCTAATCCTCTGCGTAGCCAGGATGAGAGCCAACGGCCACCAAAAGCTTAGCATCTTTTTAATAGTGGCGTCACCCTATTACACAGAATGCGGCTCAGTTTATAGCACGGTTTTAGGATTCTCACAGGTTTGATGGGGCAGAGCAAGAAAAAATGTGTATAGAAAACCAATAATCTGACCAATGTAGCTGTGATACTGAACTGAGAAGGTCACATAGGTTGAATTGCTGTAAAGAGAGTCACTGAACATACCCCAACCTCAGGTCCACTGGAGTCTGGGATGTTATCATGAACGTTCCTGTAGTAGCCCAAACCAACGACAGTGAAGCGTACCAAGGCGCCCATATACAGAGAAAGGATTGGGATCAACAAGGGCTCTACACACTCCAGGTGACTGTGAAGCAAAATAGTGACAAACACAATCTAGAGAGAGAGTGAGAGAGAGAGAGAAGCAACTGTGTAACCTGATTACAATGATAAATATAGCCATTCTAGTGGCACATACAGACTCTATTATTAATTCAAATCCAAATACATAATTAATAAAAACTAATTACACCATGACTATGACATGTACAGACACATAAGCCATTATCTTCGCTTCAATTATCCTTCATACACAACCATATTCCCATTCTCATAAACATACCAATACAGAAAAGAGTGTAAGAAGACATAAATCAAACAATGAAATGCTGATTTGATGAATCTGACACATACCTGTGCAACAACATCAGAAATAGACGCACATCCCACCAGGAAACTGTGCTTGTGCTTCAGAAGGATTCCAGCATGAGTCCAGGCCTGAAACCACAGACATGAGCTAACTGTCACTGACTTGCACAATACAATATGCTAATCCAGGCCAAGCACTCCTTAATGGAAAGAAAGAGATGGAGCAGGGACCCCCGTTACATATTACATTACATTGTGGGTGTATTTTAGTCCTATAGTACCATTTTTGTTATTATATACTATACTGATTGTAACCTTGCAAAGCCATTAAAGCATCATTCATGAGTTTTATATTACAGTATACATTACAGTTCAAAAGTATTGGTTTGGATTTTTTTAATGCATTCATTTAATAAAAACTTAAGAAAAAACAGCTATATTGTGAAAAATATGTTTAAAATGTAATTTATTCCTGTGATTGAAAAGCTGAATCTTCAGCAGCCATTACTCCAGTCTTCAGTGTCACACGATCCTTCAGAAATCATTCTATTATGTTGCACATATGTTGCTAGTTCTAAACAAGCTCCTTAATCTTTTTGGGGAACCGTGATTCATTTTTTAGGATTCTTAGCATTTCTATGAAATAGGAATCTATGACTTTTGTATTGACTGCAAAAAAAGTTGTAGAACTTTAGTTTCTTAATTGTAGTTTTGTTAATATTGTATTTTTCTTTCATGTAAATTTCCATTTGTTCACAGTAAAAAAAAACTTTCTGAGTTCAAGCAATAATTGGCAACCCCCCGGCAATGCCACATTTCATCCCCTAGGGATCATGGACCCCCTGTTAACTGGGTACGCTCTCTTGGGACTTAACACTTTAAACAAAACACTGCTGCAGTTTAACCGCCGTTAAGAGGCACAGGATGTTCACGTCGGCTGTTCATCCAACGGAGCTTGATGGTTTTCCAGATCTGAATCGGCTCTGATACATGGCCTTATCACGCATGCTTATACACACATACTCTATGCCATCTGTGCCGGGCAGACGAGCCAGATTTGGCGGTCAGAGCAAGAACACATTATGACACTACAGTTAAATATCCAGGGTTGAGACGTCACGATACACTCACCATGGCGTCAAGTAAAGGAAAAGCAGCCAGATAGAGAAACGCCTTCCGGGTCTTACTCCCCACAGACTCATCCACATGATGCAGTTTGTTAATGATGTAATAGCCCAGAGTTGTGTAGGCTAAACAAGGAAAAGTGAGAACAAGATGAATATGTATTATAATAAATAATTATATAACATGATATTCAATATTATGGCTTTACTGCCAAAACTGGCACAAATAACATGCAAGGACAGAGAAATGTAATGTATAATATAATATAATGCTGAAATAATGCTGAAATAGGCTTCAGCATTCCCACAACATAACATAGAATAGAAGTTCTCGTGTTTCACATTTCTCCAGTGTCTTTTCCCTTTTTCCAGGAATGTGTGCAGTGACGTGATCCACAAATGGATAACACCGCTCTACCAACTCTCTGACTGCGCGAACAGCCATAATATGTCTGAGACCACACTCAAGATGATGGAGAGTGTCCATGTTATGCTAACAGACCATAAGTCCTTCATTTAAAAGCACATCATTACGTGTGGTGGACAGGTGGTGGCCTAGTGGTTAAAAATTCCTGCCTTCTTCCAAGAAGGTGGTGGTTTCTATCCTATATTCCTCAGGGTTACCGTGGTAACATTCTTTCTCCATGCACTCATAGCAGTAACTGCCATATGGGCACTGCTGAGTGGTTGAAAATGGCTCTGATTTCTTGCTTTGTATGTAAATGGCTATTTGACTAAATGCAAATGTATTTGGGGTAGAGAAGCTGACATATTCAAGGTAAATATCCTTTATAGTTTATAGGTAAATATCCTTTATTAGTTGTTCAAACTAATTTTTGGATTATATTGTATAAATAGACTGTTTCAAGATGAGTGGACCATTTTTAACCACATCCCACAAACTTAAGTATTTGTAATTTGGTAAATAAGGGTGGCAGAACTTATTTCCTGCCGAGTAGGAGTGCAGTATTTTGCACAATTTGTTTAATGACAATATAATGATAGAGGGTGAACGAAAACCCGAAAATAAATGGTGATCTACCTCTGTGAGCTTGAATAGAGTTTGTTTGAGAGACGCCTCTTCATTCAAAGAGCACACAGAACAGGCATGTAGTAACCTGGCAAAAAAGCCCTTCCGTCAACACAGTGGATGGGACTGTGCTTGGAATATAATGTTCCTTCGTATAATGAGTTTTTTCCAGAGAACAGTTACATCTGCAGTGATGAGTGGGGTCTGAGTGATTCAGACCACTGGAGCTAAAAGGAGGTCCTTCTCCAGTCATATCTTTGCTCACTAAGCCTACCATCACGACAAGTTTGTTTAGAAAAGTGCAAAGCAATGCGGTGTTCCCTGTACATTTAGTGCAAACTAGACATGCAAGACCAGAAGCGGAGCGAGGAAATGATAGACTGACCAATAAGAGTGTGGAAAATGATAGCCACGGTTCCTGCGGCGACCATACAGAGGACTGCCTTGGTTCTGTCCCGTTTGCTGTTGACAAACACCAGCCCTACGTTTTTGAAATCGCTCATAGGGCCTGTGAAGAACTTCATGAGGGAGTAGGCCAGACCATAACTGGCCAGCATTTCCACCGCATTCTCTTTGACTGTCGCAATACCCCTGTTCAAAGCCTATAGAGAAAGACAAAAATGATACAAATTCATCAGAAACACAATTTTGTCAGCATTATAGAAGACAGATTAGTAGAGTGAGTGATTACAAAAATACAGACAATCTAGATTTACATTTATCTTAAACATAATCTGTTTTCTGATGTTGAGGGATGAAATGAAACTCCTCATGGGATTCCTCTTCACAAAGATATACAACAGCACCTCTGTATCAGCTGACTAAATGCCTTTCATGGCTTGTCCCCCAGAAAAAGATCCAGATCCGAGGACCAGTTTGCTATACTGGATAAATTCATGTTTCATAGGACCACTAACCCAGAATTTACTCTTTACAGTTTCTGTCTTTTAAAGCCACATATGTGTGAAAATACAAACTTCACAGTGTCACAATGCACCATGTGTCAGATGTCTAAACAATAATAAGCAACAGTGTCAAGCAGAAAGAGGAAGACTTGTTATAAAATTACATTTATTCATGAACCTTTCTCAAGAGAAACACCTGAAAACTGCGATCGGAATCAATAGTCATTGTAATCTTGACTAATGTGGAGCTACACCATCTCAATGATGATCAACTGTATTATGAACAATTTTTTACAGCTTTATTGTCACATGCCAGAATATATCCCCATCAACACATGAGAAGATGATATGGCAATGTCTCAGATGTCAAACCTGTTGGAAAATGCTGAGATGTTCTACTTGCTCTACAGCTGTAGACGTTACTGCACTAGTGAATAACCTTTACTGCCCTGTCCTTGACTCTAACCTGGTGGCACCATTCTATTTCAGGAGAACACTGCTAATGTTTCAATCTTAAGATTTCATTTGGATGATACAACAGCAGATAGTCAGTCACAGAATTCATAGGAAGCAGCAAGACCTGTACAATAACAGATAAAGTCAAAAGGATGTGTGAATGTACGGTTCTTCTTCTTATCTACTGCCTTCTTCTAACTCTGAATTTTTTTCTGCCACTTTATCTCCAACGCCTAAGAACAATGTGCAGAGAGATAATGATATTCTGTTAAGCCCGGTTCACATTGCCAGCGACACAGCAACAAAGCGACATGCTCCTATTCATTTTCAATGGAGAGCTGGCGACTTCCGGCGACACGGGCGACAGTGACCATTGGCGACAGAATGTGGGCGTGTCAAGCGACAAAAGTTAAGAAATATTTAAAAGGGTCATATGATGCTTTTTTAAAGATCATTATTTGGTGTATTTGGTGTAAGATCTTATCTATGCACAATCAGCTTATAACACTCCAAAGAGAAAGGAAAACTTGAAATCGCATCATATGACCCCTTTAACTTTATGCAAATGAACAGCGAATTTCGTGAGCGACAACCAATAGGAGTGAAGAATCTGTCTGTGGCCCTCGTCAACGATTCGAGTGCAGGCAAGACAGGACAGATTTCCAGAGCGATTTCACTGTTTTATCCACCTTTTTCTACAATGTGGAAGTAAGCCTATGGGTGAGACTTCCGGTTCATTAGCCGCTATAGGTAAATAACAAGGGGAATAACAACGTGCAGTAAAGGTAAAACAGTTTGCACTACAAACCAGTGTGTTCATAATTAAAGGGGTCATATGGTGTTGCTAAAAAGAACATTATTTGGTGTATTTGGTGTAATGGAATGTGTTTATGCGGTTTAAGGTTAAAATTATTATTGTTAATAATTACATAATTGTTTCTCCTCTATGCCCCACCTGTTGATTTTTACAAAGCTCATCGGTCTGAAAAGCAAAGTGTGCTGTGATTGGCCAGCTATCCAGTGTGCTGTGATTGGCCAGCTATCCAGTGTGCTGTGATTGGCCAGCTATCCAGTGTGTTGTGATTGGCCGAATACCTCAAGCGTGTGACGGAAATGTCACGCCCCTACCATATTGTGATGATGCCCTGTCCGGCCGGAGTGATGATTCAAAAATATAAAAACCCATTATAAACGAGGCATTCGTTGCATCCAGTGGGGACATAATTATGGATTATAATGACTTATACTGTCTTTTTAAGCGTTGCGTTGCATCGCGCCGCATAAACATAAAACCATGTCTGCATTTGTGATCGGAGAAATGACAAACAACAAGTGCTACTCTACACTGCCCAAAAATCTCGCTTTAAATATCCAAAATATAAAACCTCTTTAAATAAAAGGCGATCCATAGCGCAAAGTTGTTGTATTTCCTCAGCGACCAGCACGGATCAGCTCTAGGCATGACGAAGCAGATATCGTCCTCTTTTGGAAGACCAAACAAAGTAGTTTCACTTTCACAACGAAACACAGTGTCTTCACGACATGGCGGCGGCGGCAACAACAATACTACAGCGAGAATAAAAGTTACGCCTTCTTTCTTTGCGTGAACATTTGAGCGGCGTTATGCAAATCTTCCCATATAGTGACGTAGGTATGTGGGGGCGGGTTAGAACGAGCCGTTTTAGGTAGGCGTGGTTGACTCTTAACTTTTATAAAGAATATCTCTTTGGATTTGAGACTTTAGTCTTTGCAACTTTACAGATCTT
>NW_015505200.1:1708808-1709530 GCF_001515645.1 Sinocyclocheilus grahami | reverse complement strand
ATGAAGGTGGTGTTTGTTTGCAGTACACAAGCCACGGTTAAGACAGCTGACTCCACTTTGATGTGCCCCCCCCCCCCCTTCTCTCTCTCTCGCGCTCTCTCTCACACACGTGCGAGCACACACACACACACCTACTTACTGTAAGTTAATAACAAATCAGTAGCTGATTCAGAAGCGCCAGATTGTCATAGCAACTTAGTATAGTCTTTGCAAATTCAGGGATCTTATCTATGCACAATCAGCTTATAACACTCCAAAGAGAAAGGAAAACTTGAAATCGCATCATATGACCCCTTTAACTTTATGCAAATGAACAGCGAATTTCGTGAGCGACAACCAATAGGAGTGAAGAATCTGTCTGTGGCCCTCGTCACCGATTCGAGTGCAGGCAAGACAGGACAGATTTCCAGAGCGATTTCACTGTTTTATCCACCTTTTTCTACAATGTGGAAGTAAGCCTATGGGTGAGACTTCCGGTTCATTAGCCGCTATAGGTAAATAACAAGGGGAATAACAACGTGCAGTAAAGGTAAAACAGTTTGCACTACAAACCAGTGTGTTCATAGCAGATGAGACCAGAAGCCAGACCCATAGAATTTACAAATGGCCGCAGCCATTTTTACGACAAGAGTCTAGCGACATACAGCGAAAAAGGCGCTGGCAGTGTGAAGCCCCGTTCACACTACAAGCGACACGCAACAGCAAAGCGACACAATCCCATT
>NW_015505200.1:1705990-1708459 GCF_001515645.1 Sinocyclocheilus grahami | reverse complement strand
TTGAAATCGCATCATATGACCCCTTTAACTTTATGCAAATGAACAGCGAATTTCGTGAGCGACAACCAATAGGAGTGAAGAATCTGTCTGTGGCCCTCGTCAACGATTCGAGTGCAGGCAAGACAGGACAGATTTCCAGAGCGATTTCACTGTTTTATCCACCTTTTTCTTCAATGTGGAAGTAAGCCTATGGGTGAGACTTCCGGTTCATTAGCCGCTATAGGTAAATAACAAGGGGAATAACAACGTGCAGTAAAGGTAAAACAGTTTGCACTACAAACCAGTGTGTTCATAATTAAAGGGGTCATATGGTGTTGCTAAAAAGAACATTATTTGGTGTATTTGGTGTAATGGAATGTGTTTATGCGGTTTAAGGTTAAAATTATTATTGTTAATAATTACATAATTGTTTCTCCTCTATGCCCCACCTGTTGATTTTTACAAAGCTCATCGGTCTGAAAAGCAAAGTGTGCTGTGATTGGCCAGCTATCCAGTGTGCTGTGATTGGCCAGCTACAGTGCGTTCTGATTGGCCGAATACCTCAAGCATGTGACGGAAATGTTATGTCCCTTACCACATTGTGATGATGCCCTGTCCGGCCGGAGTGATGATTCAAAAATATAAAAACCCATTATAAACGAGGCATTCGTTGCATCCAGTGGGGACATAATTATGGATTATAATGACTTATACTGTCTTTTTAAGCGTTGCGTTGCATCGCGCCGCATAAACATAAAACCATGTCTGCATTTGTGATCGGAGAAATGACAAACAACAAGTGCTACTCTACACTGCCCAAAAAACTCGCTTTAAATATACAAAATATAAAAACTCTTTAAATAAAAGGCGATCCATAGCGCAAAGTTGTTGTATTTCCTCAGCGACCAGCACGGATCAGCTCTAGGCATGACGAAGCAGATATCGTCCTCTTTTGGAAGACCAAACAAAGTAGTTTCACTTTCACAACGAAACACAGTGTCTTCACGACATGGCGGCGGCGGCAACAACAATACTACAGCGAGAATAAAAGTTACGCCTTCTTTCTTTGCATGAACATTTGAGCGGCGTTATGCAAATCTTCCCAGATAGTGACGTAGGTATGTGGGGGCGTGTTAGAACGAGACGTTTTAGGTAGCTCTTTGGATTTGAGACTTTAGTCTTTGCAACTTTACAGATCTTCTTTATGCACCAAGAGCTTGTAACACTCCAAAGAGAAAGGAAAAATTGAAATCGCATCATATGACCCCTTTAAGATAATACATTAAAATAATATAAGACACAACATCTTTCAACATCACGCAGCAAAACGAACTGTTCTGTTCAGCTAAAAATAGCTGGACAGAGTGGACGCAGATGAGACCAGAAGCCAGACCCATAGAATTTACAAATGGCCGCAGCCATTTTTACGACAAGAGTCTAGCGACATACAGCGAAAAAGGCGCTGGCAGTGTGAAGCCCCGTTCACACTACAAGCGACACGCAACAGCAAAGCGACACAATCCCATTAATTTCAATGGCGAGCTGGCGATTTCTGGCGACACAAGCGACAGCGGCCATTGGCGACTGGATGGGGTGTGTCCAGCGAAGCGACAAAGTTCAGAATTCTTCAACTTTATGCAAATGAAGAGCGACTTTCGGGAGCGACAGCCAATAGGAAATAAGATGGTAGAGCTCATGTGATCGTTCTCCTCTCGGGCAGTAGATAAACATACGCAATGGAAGAAAGTAGGCTGTTTCTCATTTATTCTTGTTTGTATGTACGGATTTAATTTAGATTTAGATTATATTTAGTCTTTTGCCTCCAAAATGTTTGTACTTAGCGGCAAGAAACCTGATTCGCTGTCAAGGCAACCAGTATTGAGAAAGCCAACTAGCAACCTCATCGCCAGCCCCTGAAAAAAAGTGAGAAAGGTCTGACTGCAGCCTTGTGTTTGCACTCTCAGACTTGCACTCTCAGACTTGCACTCTCAGACACTTGCGCTTCCGCTAGTGATGTCACTTGCAGTCTTTATTTTTTTATTTTGTTCTATTTATTGATTACTTTTTGTTTGAATCTCTCAACATTTTACAACAGTAGCCAGGAGGTGAAGAAACAAACTTACAATGTCACTTGCAATCTCCACTTGCACTCTCCGATACCTGTGACGTCACTTGCAATTGACACAAATAGTGCGTGTTGCCAATGGAGACGACGCTGTGGTGGTGATTAAACACTTAAAACTAATTTTGTACCATAACGTACAGGGTCCTGCAAGAAAAAGACAAGACCCATAAATCAGTGGCTACAGAACAGCAGATTATGAACACAATGCACAAAGTCTCTCGTTAAGCGTTTTCCTCCTGTAGAAAATCATAAACACTTAATATGGCTTAATGTATTAAGATACATTAAGTGCAATTAAAAGATCAAATTTGATATATAGTTATTATTTAATGTACTACAAGGCAAGCAGATGGCCATGAACACAA
>NW_015505200.1:1680852-1704110 GCF_001515645.1 Sinocyclocheilus grahami | reverse complement strand
CTTCGCGTCAATTGGCCAGTCATTTGGACTGGCGGGAGCCAATAGGACTTCAGGAAAGGTTGGAAGGGAAGGAGTTCCCATAACGGACAAATATCTCCGTGATGTCTCATTCCCGCTCTCAGGGAACCGAGGTTACGATAGTAACCGGAGTGGTTTCATGGCACTGCGTCATTACGTCACGTCTGTAAACATAAAGAAGTTGTCCCGGCTACTAGGCTATCGCATGTGAGGATCCTGCAGGTGGCCGATCGTTTATAGCCTTTTCTCACAGCAGCCAGAATAATCAAATGTATCTTTTTGATGGCGGATTGTAATCCATAAAGGATTATGTGTTTATGAAACACATGTGAATGAAATTAAATTATATTCCAGTTATAAATGTGCTTCTGATTACAGATAGCCTGGGATTACAAAGATTTGTATTTTAAAGAAAACCAGTTCGAAGGGAGCATAATTTGCTTTTTGGGTTAAAAGAGTTTCGTAATATGAAATTTGAAGAGTATGACTATTAGATTAGACTGTGCAGAAACTGAAATCTACACGCTAATGCACACTATACTCATAGTCACCAATGCTGATGTTGTTAACATTAATCACTTGAGAATAAAGTATAACAATAATAATAATTTGCACGGTTTAATCTGATATGAGCTAACCAATCTTTAGATTTAATCACCATTGGTAGTGAGATTTATGGTAATGCTCTTTTCCTCAGTTGGTCAGAACAAACATGGCAGACATGTTACTTACTTGTTCAGATGGCAATATACGGTGAAAATTCTTATTTGGGTCATATTCCAAGACGTGGGCTAGAATCTGTGATTGTGAAGTACAGTAAATATCCACATCGGTGCGGTGACTGACTGCCACACATACTCTTCAGAACATTAGATTCATCCGCGCTGGAGCCGTGCCGGAGCACAACCCACGCAAGCTAGATAATTCCAAAACTGCAGCCCTGCAGCCTTGTGTTTGCACTCTCAGACTTGCACTCTCAGACACTTGCGCTTCCGCTAGTGATGTCACTTTATTTTTTTATTTTTTTATTTTGTTCTATTTATTGATTACTTTTTGTTTGAATCTCTCAACATTTTACAACAGTAGCCAGGTGGTGAAGAAACAAACTTACAATGTCACTTGCAATCTCCACTTGCACTCTCCGATACCTGTGACGTCACTTGCAATCGACACAAATAGTGCGTGTTGCCAATGGAGACAAGGAGACGACGCTGTGGTGGCGATTAAACACTTAAAACTAATTTTGTACCATAACGTACAGGGTCCTGCAAGAAAAAGACAAGACCCATAAATCAGTGGCTACAGAACAGCAGATTATGAACACAATGCACAAAGTCTCTCGTTAAGCGTTTTCCTCCTGGAGAAAATCATAAACACTTAACATGACTTAATGTATTAAGATGCTATTAAAATATCAAATTCAATATACAGTTTATTTGAACACAATGCGCAAACTTTCACTTGTCCTCCCATACAGCAAAACGCTTAATGTGGCATAATAACGGATGATAAAGACAATTCAGTAGCCTATCTTGTTGACTCAAAGTATATACAGAACAGCAAATATGAACGTGCATTATGAAATGCATTAAGTGATTTTAAAAGGATCTTGCAAATTGCACGTTAAAAATTTTCCTCCCATAAAAATCATTCAAATCATTATAAATAAAACACGTAATGTAGCTTAATGACAATGATATAAAAGAGCTGTAGACAGTTTACTCTATATGGAAAAACGCTTAACGCGAAACTGTGCGTGTTGCGTTTATTCTGGGCTCACCTGCTTGCCTGTATATTAGTTATGTAGGCTATATTTTAATAATGAAGAGCATTGAGTTAGGTCTTTATCATTTTAGTCCATTATGCCCCATTATGCCACGTTTTACGGTGTGGGAGGAAAATGCTATATACATATTAATTATATTAATAAACTGTATATTGAATTTGATATTTTAATAGCATCTTAATACATTAAGCCATGTTAAGTGTTTATGTTTTTCTACAGGAGGAAAACGCTTAACGAGAGACTTTGTGCATTGCGTTCATATTCTGCTGTTCTGTAGCCATGGATTTGAGGGTCTTGTCTTTTTCTTGCAGGAACCTGTACGTTACGGTACAAAATTAGTTTTAATCGTTTAATCACCACCACAGGCACAGTGTCTCCGCTCTAGAGGTTAAAAAAAAAAAAAAAACACAATGAAAACTGAGGCATTACATCAGCACACTACATTTCCTCCACAACTGTCAATTGCAACAGTTGAATCTAATATTTTTATATTAAAGATCAACTGATATGGCATTTTATGGCCAATAACAATACAGATAATTAAATATTAAATATTTAAAAACAATTTGAAAGTTTTATTTCTGCTTTTGATACAATCATTACTTTTCATTATCCTACAACAATATTTGCATTATAACTATGTAATTAAGCTACACATTTCTTGATGGAGAATAAATTACTTCATTAAAAAAGTTCAATAATTATCCAAACGATACATTATTAAAAATGGTATTCATTTATTTGTAAACCTAATATCAAGGAACCAATAACCAATTAGGCTGAAAAGGGTGAATATCGGAAAAACACTGGTCAAACTGATTGTCGGTCTTCCTCTAACGGTTTCAATAAAAAATGTTTATGCACAAATATTTGAGTTTAACAAGACAATAAATGAATAACATATTTTTAAAAACAATGTGTCAAGATTTTTTATTTGTATTTTTTTCAATTTATGGGACACTAAACTCATAATATTAAGAAAGACTTTCCATTATGCATAATGATTCATTAAAACTTCAGGAAGAAACATAAGAGCATCAAAATGTGAAGGTGTATTACATTAATTAAACATTTAATCAGTCAAGGGTTTAGGGTTTTTGTAGCCAACCCATTTTAGACATGCAATGACTGTAATAAAAACTACACATTCGTTAATGGTTGACAAAAACAAGGCCAGTTCACGCAGAGGTGACAACAAAATCAGCCCATCCAAAAGTGCACATTCATCTCAGTCAGACTGCTTTTGCATTGTTCAGTGGGACACATGTTATTGGATGCGCTGTATGGCCAGCTGTTGACGAACACACACAGCTGATCGGCTGTGATGATGCTTGTTTAAAACCACAGGGTCGCCCTAACCTATAAATTACGTTAACAACATATTACATATTCCGAAGCCACAAATAAACAGACCTCTCATAGCGAGCAGGATGGCTGTCTGAGGGATGCCATTGCTGCAGAGTCCAGCTCCAACAATACACAACCAATCTTACGTCACGCAGCGCTGTATTTAACGCACAATTCATTCACACTTACCTGTTCGCCGAGGTCGATGGCTATGTTGGTTATGGCCAGCGGCACCAGGAATCGGATGAGAGGCCAGTAGTGCGTGAGCGCCGGGAATTTCACCATGTTCGCCTGGAGGAGAGCGGCAGCACTGCCAACATCAGCTGCTTGGATCTGGAAGGATGCGAGGCCGGTCAAAGCCCGTCGAGTTCTAAATGTTTTCTAGCAGAAATCCGACGAGATCAGGTCCGTCCCTGCCCTCCTACACAACAACAGCATCATAAACAATGATCTGGTGCATGGGAAAATAGGAGGGTCACCAGAAATTTCTGCTGACGGCTTCTCCATTGTTCACCCATCAGTGGAGAGGAAAATAAATACATATAATCGGCCGCGGCGATTAAGTGCGGCACAAGTATAAAGCCGTATGCATGGAGTCGCTGGGTCAGCCGCTATTCTGCTGTAGATGGCCACTCGGTTAACTGTACTTAAATCCTCATCCTTCCCTTAACAACACGTGGGGGACGACCGGCGCATAAAAGCCACTCCTCTTCTAAACGTCACCTGGTGCGTGCAGAAAAACACAGAAACGAACGGCTGAACAACAGCGATGTCTAAAATAGAGTTCAGTCTCAGAGAAGAGCTTACCAGATAGGTCAGAGCACGGCACAGGGGGATGAAATGGCCGTCTTCGTCCTTATATCTTACCTGCATGTAGGCCTATACGTTCATTTGGCATGAAGTGTTAGCACAATAAATAAAATATCAAAATTAGACTTAAACGTTAAGACAATTTTTTAGTGACTCCCAGGAATCTCAGTGAAAACCGAACATCTCATTTGTCGGCCAGCAGGTGGGGCTGCAGAGCAGGCAAGTCTTATGAGACGCGCTACTGACTGACAGACTGTCAATTAAAGGGACCGTTCGCCCAAAAATGACAATCATACAGGTTTTTGCAAACTGTATGACTTCCTTTTTTTGACTAACATCTCTTTTTGTGCGCCATGTGTATTTAATGAATAGCTTTCAACCAGGGGGCCGTGGTCCATTAGGGGTCTCAGAAAACTTCCTAAGGGGCCACAGGATGGCTTTAAATTAATTAAATAATTAGGTGAATTAATTCAGGTTCATTCGAATTGCCTTTGAAATATAAGGCAATTTGAATCATTCATTCATACTGCCTTTGAAATGACTGCAAAAGTGTCCCAATTAACATGAATTCACTCTTAAATTATAAAAATTATAATTAACTAATTTAAAATTTGAGTTATAACTAATTTAACCCTAAAAGAGGCAACGTATCCTGGGGGATACAAACATTTGAGAAGCTGTGGGGAGAAGCAGTGAAAGTGTAGGTCTTATTTCTTGGTTTGTTGTGAATATTTAGATGAGGTGACTTTGTTTCTACATTCTTTGTTTAGCTCACATGAAGCATTTAAAGGGGTCATATGATGCGATTTCAATGAACCTGCAGAGTAGATGGGTCTGTGCTCAAAGGCTGTTCTATAAGGGGGGTGGGGGGATAGGGGGCAGTTCCAACTTTGCAAGAACAATCTGGCGCTTCTGACTCACAGCCTATAAGTACATTTTTTATATTTAAAGAATTTGCCACTGATGATTCAAACGCGCATTTTAAGCAGTGTAGAGTAGCACTTGTTGTTTGTCATTTCTCCGATCACAAATGCAGACATGGTTTTATGTTTACACGGCGCGATACGCAACGCGTAAAAACACAGTATAAGTCATTATAATCTGTAATTATGTCCCCACTAGATGCAACAAATGCCTAGTTTGTAATGGGTTTTATTGGTTTTGTCTTGCCATGTGGGAGACGGCATCACAGTATGTGAGGGGCGTAACATTTCCGTCACATGCTTGAGGTATTCGGCCAATCACAACGCACTGGATAGCTGGCCAATCACAGCACACCTCGCTTTTCAGACCGATGAGCTTTGTAAAAATCGACACGTTTCAGAAAGGCGGGGCATAGAGGAGAAACAATAATGTACAGTATGTGGAAAAGAATGTGTTTTTTTTACCTTAAACTGCATAAACGCATTGCATTACACCAAATACACAACATAAAGTTATTTTTAGCAATGTCATATGACCCCTTTAAAACTGCATGGCCGCTTGTAGTGGGAAATCTACTCACCCTTCGATAAAAGTTGATCTAGTTCACATATTTACACATGTTGGAGGGGACTTACCTGTTTAAAAAGCGATTGTTCAGCATTAGCTTATTAGGTTTACTTTGAAATTGTATGAATTAAATGCTTACATTCTTTGTAATCTGTCTCTAAATGTTTGTATCTCAGGGAATATCTCGCCCTTTTAGAGGTAAAAATTAAGATATAAAAACATATGTATAGACTCTGTGTGTGTGTATATATATAGATATATATAGATTTTGTGGCTTATGGAAAATCTATTATTTTTGTAATCTTGACAAAACACAGGCCTATAGTTGGAAAGGTCTGACAGTCAAGGTTCCATATTTGGTAACTGTTTTGTAATAGAAGTGATATTGTGACAGAAAACCGCATCAAAAAAATTCTTTAGAGTTTGGGTGTCACCTATTGGTTATTTTTGGTATAGTTATATATCAACTTCAAATTTGGAACATAACTTGGTTAGATATAACTTTGATTTTATATGCACTCTTTTAGAGTGCAAAATATTTTATAAAATATTTATTTTATATATAAAAAAAGTATACTACATTATATTTACTGTAAACTTCAACTTCTATAACTTTTTTAATTATACTTTTTTTTAAAAAATGCTTTCACTTCAGCAATAATCTGCTATGTGTTTTCTTTAAAAAGAGACCAACCTTAGGTCTGTATTCCAAAGTGTTCAGGAATTACAATCATATTATAACAAGCATTGATAAACAAGTGTTCTGTTTTCAGTGAATGTATACCCCCAAAGGGGCAACTTATCCTGGGGATACAAACATTAAAATAAAAAATAAGAGTCTTGAGTTTTGAAAAAATACATTATTTTGTATTATGTATTATTTGAGTCTTGCTGTCATTACAGATAATTAGTTTTAAATTTCACTTAAATTGTTACTGAGACTTTATCCATCTCAATATTGTTTGAATCTGATTTTTATTTCATTGGATGATGCAAAAACACTGATTTGTGCTTTTATTTTCTCTTGCCCTGAATATTGTAATTGTATTGATAAACTAAATCTGATACAAAATTCTGCAACTGCAAGAGACCATATTACATTTGAATTGCATTTGCATGGTTACCCATTAATTACAGGACTGATTTTAAAACCATTAATTTTTTTAAGCACAGAATAACTTGGCCAGTCAGAAACATATAAAGGTGCTTGTAAAATATGCACCAAAGTAATTTTTTCGATCCGTTTGTCACAATGTAATGTAAACCATACAAGATCAGTTGAAGCTGGTTTTAGCCATCACGCCCCCCAAAATCTAAAACCTTTTATCAATTGAAAGGTTCATGCATTCATAAACTTCTGAAACATCTGCCATTTCTTTACTCCATCGTCAGAACATTTCATTATAAAGTTTCAGTGAACAATTAATCTGAGATGGAGGCGGACTGTTGTAATGCTGCATGCTTCAGATGCTGTATGAATTATTGAGTTGTGCCTGTTTCTCATTTCCTGTCCACGCTGTGTACATTGCTCTGCAAAGTAATAAATTGCCAGACTATTAAGATGATGACAACTGAAGACAGTACAAGAAGATACTGAAACCAGCGGAAACTCCTGAACTGAATGGCACACTAAATTAGCTACATGTAACATCTAAAAATTTGTTTAATTTTATTGTAATATGCAAAGCAATAATTAACTTTGTAAACTAAATATTTCATAATCAACTACATTTTTAAAAATCCCATTCTAGCTGGAGGTCCAGCTATGTCTCATAAAACTATTGCACAGAATTTATTTAAAATGACATAGGTAGAATAATAAAGATACGCTTTTCTAAGAATTAAAACATGAAAGAAAAAAATATCACAAAACATAAACTCAAGAACAGCCATGTGGAAAACATGAAGGATTGTAACTCCTGAGTTCTGTAGATTGTGAGTGATTGCCATTTACTCTTTAAAGATGTGTTGTTATGCTTGATTGTCCATCTGAAGGTGGATTCCACTTTGGCCTACCATATGAATCAAATTTGGACTTTTTGGGGACGAGTACATTATAGTGTCTGTCATCTTCTGTAAGCAAGCATAGAGGACTGGCATTCTTGTGGTTGTTCGGGTAGTATGTAATAAACTCTTCAGTGTCACACTTGTACAGCCGAACAACCCGGATCGTCTCTTGAAGGCAATAACCCAGGAGGCACATCTCCACCTAAACAACATTATATCATTATATCAACATTATATCATCATGAAATACAATCACTTCAACCATTGAAACAATGCAATGAATTAATTAACAGTAGATATAATAATCTAGTAGTTATTATTTGTACACGACTGGTCCATAATTAAACAAGGCTAAAGATTTTTTGTAATCATTCATATTAAACCGCACTAACCTGTTCCAGCCCACCACTGAAGCCTACATGTCTGAGGTGGTTGGTGAGGAATGTCTTGGGGCATTTGGACGAGTCACGAGCAAAGAGGAGCCAGCAGAACTCTGGTACATCAGAGCCCTTCTCCATATCTGAGTGCAACTGAATGGCAGTCCTCAGCATCAAGAACTTCAGTGCTTCAAGAAGCTCATACTCTTCATCATGACCTCTGAACACCTGCTGGCACATGCACTCCCTCTCCTCAAGACTTTTACACTGGACAGCCTCTTGCCACTAAAGATAAAACAATAAAATATTTCCAATTGGGTACAATTAAGTTTGGGGTCAATGCGATAATTTTTTTTATTAATACCTTTATTCATTTAAATCATTAAATCGTTCAAAAGTGACAGTAAAGACATTTATACTGCTACAAAAGATTTCTATTTTCAAATAAATGTTCTTTTGAACTTTTTATTCATCAAAGAATTCGGGAAAAAAACCTATCACAGTTTCCACAAATATATTAAGTAGAACAACACTGATTGTTTCAAACATTAAAGTCTTTTTTTTTTTTGATCACCAAATCAGCACAACAGAATGATTTCTGAAGGATCATGTGACACTGAAGATTGGAATAATGTCTGCTAAAATTTCAGCTTTGCCATCACAGGAATAAATTTTATTTGTAAATATATTTTAAATTGTAATAAAAATTCACAACATTACTCTTTTTGCTGTATTTCTGATCAAATAAATGCAGTATCGGTGAGCACTAGAGAACTCTTTGAATAACATTTAAAAAATCTGCCCCCAAAACATTTGAATGGAAGTGTATATAAATACACAGAAGCAATTAAGGAAAAATAAAACAAAAGTTACCTTATTCTTCAGTAGCTCCAGGCATTGTTCAAGATGCTGCACTTTGCTCTTGCTAATTTCAAATGGAAACTGCCACTCTCTAATGAAATCCTGATCAGAGTGCATTTCTTTTGGCCACTACAACAGGAAATCCATAATGCACCAAGTCAACTTAACACATAATAACATTCTATATTGATATGCACAATATAATGACAGGGCTCGACAATAAGGACTGCCCGATGACCCCGGGGCCAGAGTGAAAGACGCTCGGGACAGTTGACAAGTTTGTCACTGGCCTGATTATAAAGTTTATCATTTGCACATATTTAAAGTTATTTTAAAAAATTAAGCAATTTTAAAGCATTCAAGATAGATGTGAAAGACAACTCCATTCAGTACTCGCACGCTGTGTGCACAGTGCGCTTTGGACAAATACATACAAAAGTGTGTCAAAATACTCCTCCCGGTGAGTAACTTTGTAGCTTAAACAATGATTCATCTGTTTTTAATTTATACAGTGGAGTACAGATGCACCGGTCGACTGGCCATTATTTGTTTTATTTCAACCGATTTCTGTTCCGGGCTTGCCTGCAATCATTTTCCAACATGTAATTTGTGTGGAAATATTATGAAGTGTATAAATGGCTGTTAACAGTGGCTGAAGATGCTGAAGACGTACGCAAAGAGGAGAAAATGATAACAAAAAACAAAAACAATGATAACAGCAACTATTTAATTTTTTTGTAGCAGGGTTAGATAAAATATTGGCCAGTAGAAAAAATCCTTAGCGTTGAGCCCTGAATGATCAAGTCATGCTGCTTTGTGCAAGAACAGAATTAGTGAGGATGTAATGTAATAGGGATGTCTAACGTTTAAGCACAATAAGGCTCAATTACCTTACTCATTTCAGAGTCATGTAACAAGGCAGGAAGCTGTTTTGACTGGCTGAGCACCTGGAAGAGCGTCGCCCTTAGTGCACAATAGTTATCACCTCTTACTCTGCGCAGATTGAACTCACTGGCTATTGCTTCATATCCCTAAAAAAAGAGGCATGTGTGAGTAATGCCCTTTAAAAAAGAAACACTTACAGTAATGTGTGAAAGAAACAGGCTCACCTTTCGGATAAGCAGACTTTTTGTAGTGTTGCCTTTCCATTCTCTCTCGCTATAGGTCTGAAGATCCTCGGCGGCTGATACACTGCTCTGGGTCTCACCAACAGCCGCTGATGGGAATAAAGACACCTCTAGCTCAGGCAAAAAAAAAAAACTCACAGACATCTTTACAACATTTCAATACACACTGAACATTCTTCAAAAACTGGGCACTACCTGACTTTGGCTGCTGCTTGTCCTGCAGCTCTTTTTGTATTTCCTCTTCTCCTCTGTACAGGTCCACATCACTATGAAACGACAAAGACTTATGCAAAATGGTGCATAGTAAGTTGTGTCAGTTCCTTAATCTAGTAAACAAAAATGAATCAAAACGTGTTATGGACTAGTGTCTGTGAAGCACAAAAAGACTGCTATTTAAATATGAAGTCTGCATGTACTGAGTGTCTCTGTGTGACTAAATGGTGCTGTTTCATCTACTGCACATACTCAAGCCTGTGTGATGCTTGTGGTGGTTTTAGCGTTTGCATTTCTGAAAAAATAAAACCTGTCATAAGGTCCTATTATTTAAAAAATTACTAAATTTTTATGGGGAAAAAAAAGGTTTTATGAATTCAGATGATTAGACATGCTTTTTTATTATAATAAATGTACTAAAAACATTCAAATGGAGTCCAGAAATATTAAAATGGAAAACACAGAATTTGGAAAAAAATAAAATGGAATTAGCAAAAAATAAAACATATTTCATAGCACCCCAATTTAATAAATGTAACAATCAACTGTTGTTAAATTGCATAAATTTCATGATTTCAATTAATTAAGAATTTAACCATTAAAATGGAATGAAAAAACAAATGGAAAAAAATTTGAATTTAAATGAAAAAAATAGATATAATTGATATCATGGGGCCCTACATTTATATTAGCAAATTGACAACATATAAACCCAGTAAATTAATTGACTAAAGAGAAGCCATTAATTATTAAAATAAGCATTTTCCCAAAACGGTTGGTGTGGTGTTTGAAATGTAGATGAAATGTAAATGTATTCCAAAACCACTTGTCTAAGCTAACCCTTGACATGACGAACCTAGTTTAACCTCAATTTCACATGATAGCAGATATCCAGAATTATAATTAGAAGTATTAATTTTATCTACTGTTATTTCTCTTTGCCTTGAATAACACTTAAGCAAAAAGTGGCACAATCTACACTCTCTCTCCAAAAGCACCTATTGTATGGTAAGCTACAGCCATACTGCATGCACAGAAAGAGCTGAATTGACAGACAGAATACCCCTTTTCATCTTCAGCAGACGTCGTCTTCATCAGATCCTGCTGGGATGAATGACTGTCACTAGATTTAGCCTTCTTCTGAGCAGGTTTTTGCATAGTGTGGGAAGACTCAGAGCTTCTCTCAGGTCCAGGAGAACAAGCATCTTTTTCAGCTGCCTGACCCTTCACATCTGCTTTGTGTCCTTGAGTGCCCTGTGTCGATCTAAAGAGGAGGATCAGTTATGTAAGCTTCGATATAAGCAGCTAAAATGTACTAAATTTATAATAACTTATCAACTAATATTTTGCATTAAGGAAATCAGTGCTATGGCATACCCATGACTCGTTTTGACTTTTTTTTTCTTACTCTGTCGGTCAGACTCACAAGCAGACTTTGCGGTTTTATTCATGGTTTTGACTTGGTGACTTTGGCGATTTTGCACATCCTTCGTACCTGAATCATAACGACACATGTACAGAGACGTCCAACTTGGATCTCTGCATAGCGGGCTAATGCAGAAGGGAAATACAAATCAAACAAGTTATGGGACACACGCACGCACGCACGCACGCACACAACACAACTAAACACAAGCAAACAGAAACACTTCCGCATTCTGACAGACTCCACTGTCTCATCAGTGATATAACCACATCAGTAACGAAACGAATAGTAACAATCATTCTCCAATCTCAGCAAAAACAGCCGAAGTCGCTTTTATATAACTCACCTGCTTTTACTGTCCTGCCGAACAGGGACTACAAAATATGAAGATTACAATAGGAAAAGCCTACGAATACTTCCTGTGAAAAGGGGATTGTAGGATTTGTAGTTTTCCGGCGCGTTGCTGCTTACTGTTGCCACGTAGTCTACTATTATTTTATTCGACGATAAGCTTGTTTGTTCAAGCAAATGTTTCTTCGTTTGAACAGTTTTTGGGCATTTTTGTGGCATACTGTCGTCTATTTGGGCTTGTTAGCGTTTAGTGTGGTGTGAAGTTGTAAGTCAGTTTTTATGTTTTATTGTATATTCTGATTCTTTTATCGTTGTTTTATTATTTTATATTGATATTGAGGTCAAACTGCATGCTTTATTTTACATTTTGAACCTTTTATAGTTGTTTGATTTTTATTTGATTTGATTTTATGCTTGTGAAGCACTTTGAGTTGCATTTTATGTATAAAAAGTGCTTTACAAATAAATGTTTATTATTGTTATTATTAGTCCCCGTAGCATAATAGGCCTACTAGAATAACAATTTTATCGGCATTAGTGTCAAATAACTCAGGATAGCGTTTCTCTGGTTCTGGCAAGCTCTCTGAATGATTTTTGATCGAGGTGTCACAAACCATGCTGCTTTTCAGCATTTCTTCTTGAAAATAGTTCCTAGTAGGCTAGGCTATGTCACACAACTATTGCTAATACATTTATTTTGTTCACTTCAAGGCTCATGATTTGGGTCAGTTTTCCTGATGATTTTTAAATATTAATATTTTCTTATAATAGGCCTACTTTTTAATCATATGAATTGTCATAATATAATCACATTTGTGGCTTCGGCCTAGCCATCTGCCATTTTTCTGTTTTGTTTGCCTTCAGGATATGACCAATGAAATACATGTGTTTGAATTTTAAACTTAAAATAGTTTGACCAAAATATATAGAGCCTTATGGCATCCGACCCTAGAAATCTACTGCCCAGGCCAAGGCTGCAGGATATTTTTTCATCCACTAGATGACACTTAGATTGTTTCAGAATTGTTGAGACTATCATTTTTGATAGGTTAGTAATAATAGGAGATCCTTTTGAAAGTGAAATTGGTAATAAATAAATAAAATAAATTATAAATAAATTATTTTGCATATGCACGGATTTCAAAGTATGTATTAAGTATAAAACAGTATGTACTCCATTAAGATCAACTAAAACATTAAAAATAAAAAATATGCAATTTATTAAAAATTTCTCAATTAAAACAGACGACGACTAGGGCTAGGGGCTGTAGAGGTGACCGTGACCGCGCCTGCTTTGCCTTTGCCAATGAGGGGGCATCAAAAGTAGGCAAAAGGGAGGGATTGGAGCGTAAAACGGGAGAGTGTAAGAATACATGCAACCACAAGAGATGCAGTAGAGCACATTTACTTGCGAAGCTCTACCAGTCTCTCTAGGTATCCACATCGCCTTACACATGCTGATACGTACTATAATGTTGACCGAAGAATGATCGATGAAATTCTCAAGCGTATTTGATATCATGTATTTTAGATATTGAGAAATAGCGGTTTGGTAAGGGCTCTCTGTGGTGCGTACTGTGGCTTTAAATGCCGCTCCTCCCCCTCCGCTGTCCACTGCTCTGGAGGTGCTGAAACGTCGCCTTTCTCGTTTCAGAGCACTAGCAGCCATGGCTGAAGTAAAGACGGGCATATTTGCCAAAAACGTCCAAAAGAGGCTCAGTCGGGCGCAGGAAAAGGTATGGATTTAATTATCTCCTTATTTGTGATAGATCAACAACGACTTGATTGTTAGAGGACGTTTGATAAAGCCGAAGGCAGCATTTTGTGTCCGTGGAGCTGTCCAGCAGATGCTCCAGGCAGGGGAAGGAGATTCAACAGTGCGATTTAACCTGCAATGTTTTAGGTTAGAAGAGAAAAACGTCTTTTCTTTTCTGCTTTCTCACATGCTTAGTTTACATTTTCAGTGCATTAGACCTTAAACATCCTTCCCGGTGTCAAAAATGCGCAGACTGCAATCTTAGCCAGCACTGCCATTTAAAAGCGACCGAGGAGCTGCTCCATGACAGAAATCCCACTTAAACCAAAGAGGAATTATGATACTTTGTGGTTTAAATGAACTGTATACACCTTCTTGAAGGAGAAATGATTCATCTCAGTTTGAAAGCAATGGATGACTGTTAGATTAATAATGTGTCACGGATTCAGTGCCACGTATTACTGTTTGTCTCGCCAATCATCCCCTGTCTTATGGCTGATTTTTTTTCCTATATACGTTTTCCTTGCATCTCTGACGATGTAATCCATTATTACTCAAGATGTTGGTTGAAGCTGTCATTTTCCTGCAAGGTCAGGAGAAGGGGAGGCGGGGGATGCCCTCGTCTATGCGGTATGAATACTAGCTGGAGGAGATTTCCGAGTGGCCACGAGATCGTGAAGGCCGATTTAATGTGGTTGTAGAGAGAGACGCGACAGTCTTTCTCTGTTCAGAACGACATATAAATAGACTAGTAAGTGCGTGTCGCTTTCGCTTGATGTTTTTGAAAATAAACTGGTATTTAGCTGTAGAATGGGATTTAGTTTTCGTGGTTTTGCTTTGCCAGCCTGCGCAATATTTTGCAGTTGGTAGCGAGCTGAATGTGAAATGTCTGTCAGCTAGTAAACTGAAGGCGTCTGGTAAACAGAGCAGTAGTGGGTTTCCCGAGCCCGAGCCGAGCTGCAGTAAGAGGATTGTTTTTCTTTTAATCCCCATGGTTCACTCACAGACTGAGGGCCAACTGTGATGAGACATCGAAAGTGAAGATACCCTTGAGACCCGTGTTTCATGTTATCATGTGTATGAACTACGGGTGTCACACTGTGTGGTGTTTTTCACAGTCAATTGTGCAAAAGTGAGACAGGTTTTGGTAGATTCCTGGAGGCTTGATGAAAGCTTTATATTCTCTGTCTTTGGGATTTTGCGATGCCAGTAGATAAAAACAATAGATTGGTGTTCACATTTTTTAGGTGAAGTGGGAAAGATCATCGGCAAAGTGGGATAGTGTTTATATCATGTTCATGTTAGGTTTATCTGATGTGTGTTTGCTGCAATTCAAGAACTTCACTGCAACTTTCTTCTATGAAAAGTAACAAAATTGTGTATTTGTCTTTTGAATTAGGTCTATGTCTCTACTGTTAAAACATGTAAAAAAAAAAAAACGTACTGTTAAAACACGGTTTAGCTGATTTGTTACTGGTGCAAGACTTGATTAACCAGCTTGATGGAGGTCTATCAGTTTAATCGTTGTATGTCATGTTATCTCTTAATAATATTAGTGGCCATTATCTATCGGAACAGTTTTAAAAATGTCCCATTATAAATAAAAGCTGCTGCCAAAAATACTATATGTATATATTACATATATATATGTATATATAAAGAAAAATTACACACACAAGCACTCTCTCTCTCTCTAGCTCTAGCTTGTGATTTTTTTATAACCACAGTGCAAGTTTATATTCTTTATAGAGGCTTATTGTAAAGATTTTCTGTGTATATTTATGCTGAGATCATTTAGCATCAAAACCACAACCACTACAATGACATCAGGCAACTAAAAACATTTTCATAATGACAAGACCTTTGTGGCAGTTATTAATGACTGATACATTTGATTGCCTCAAGATATTTAAAAAGCAATCAATCATGAAACTTATTGTTCTTGCTTTTTAAATGATGACTCATGCTTAATGCTTGTAATAATTAAAATCATAGCTTTGGTCTGTTGCCAACATAGAGTCATATTTCCCTCATTTTTATTATATTAAATGTTTGTCATATTCTGGTATCATTTCTAGTTGGTCTAGGCCCTATAATTTATGATTTCACAATTTTGATGATGCAGGTTTGAAGCCATGCAGCAAAATATCTAATCAGATTTCAGATATCTCTCTGATTTTATAAGAGCGTCATGAAGCCACACAGTTCAAGAATGTTCAGTCTGGCTGCTCACAGTGTCTATCAGTGTAACATGATTCCCTTAAGGGTTAAGACCAGCACATTTAGGAGCAGGTATACAATGACTGCCTCTGGAACAGAAGGTCCTGACCAGGGCAGATAACATGATAAGGGGTGTAAGGGATCCTTTAATCTGAGTCCCGGTGGGGACAAAATACCTCACAATCAGCTGAAATGACTCATAATCCTGTTGCTTACCGTCACAGGAAGATTGAAGCATCGTGACAGTGTAATTGTGAACTGGATGAAACATTGTGCTAAGTGCTGTGACTTGTTTTACAAATAATGTAATGCCTTTACTAAGCAGCATCACAACAACAACAAAAAAAGCATGTAAATTAATTTGTCTTATGCTCTTGTGTATTGCAGGATAAATATTAGCATCATAATTAAACTATCGTTGTTGAAGTGGCACTGTTAAGTTTGCTATAAAACATTTGCTTTTCCACAATGTTTAGCAAAGATATGAGACTATTTTTTAAACATTATAAAACACTTTATGAAGGATAGCCTATTTGTCAACATAAACTACAGTAGAGTACATCACTGCCCAGTGTGGATGAGGCAGGGTGGAGTGTGATTTTAAGGCCTAAGTTGGGTTAATATTTCATAGGCTGGTTGCTACCGCTGTATAGTGTTTCCAGGTTGGGCTTTGTGTCTTAGATTAGTGCCATTTGCCTTTTGGAGAGTTCAGTGTTGATCCTCTAGCTCTAGATGTGAGGTTTATGACAGTTTTTAAGAAATTAATCATACAGATGAGCACACACTGGAGTGATTTTGGTCTTTGCCTTTTATACAGTGCTATGTTTAAAACTTTGCACTTTTAAATAATTAGACATTTAGGCAATATATCTAAAAAACAAAGGGAGGTACATGGTTCAATTATTAATCTTCCCAGCAGAAACCCTGGACCCCGAACCCTTTCTATTTGCCAGTTTTATCAATATTTTTGTGCCTTATACGTATTGTTCCTGAATCCTGATTATAAAGCATTGCATGAATGTTAATATACTGCATCTTTGTGATGCAGATAATTTCCTGATGTATTATACAGTATATGTATAATGGGATGTTATCTTTTGATCCATATCAAAGCCTCTTCCAACATGTGTCAGTGTCTTACAAAGAAAACAGATGGCACGTTCTTACCACCCAGAAGTAATGCGGAGCATTGACACGATTCATGTTCCCAGGGGGCTGTCCCTGTGGTTTACTGAAGGAGACCCGTGCCTTATACTTTCACTTTCACATGTGGTGGGAGGTAACAGCCTTACAGCAATTGTCTGTATACTGAGCTGTACTGTACATACAGTTTACTGTACTAACACATCAAACATGTTAGTGTAATTGTAATCATTACTTAAACATAACATTTGAGGGTTTTTTTCCTTTCAGCAACTGTCTTAATTGTCATCTGTAACAGATGTTTTGCCACCTTCAGTTTGTTTGTAAATGCCAAACATCCTGTTCAGGCGATACATTCTTGTCAAAGCAACCACAGATTTCTTGTTCAGCAAAATATCAATTAGCAGTACAATACATTTGAATTTGTCGCCATTTCATTGTTATGGTTTTATATTCATATGGTTTATAGTTAACTTTGCAATTTTTGCTTCTGAAGAAGAAGACAGAAGAAAAAACAACAATTTTGTGTGAACACACTGATGTTAATACTGAACACAGACCCCACTGACAGTGACACAACTAAAGATCATGAAGTAAAAAGATGAGCTGACAGCATGCAGTAAATAAACAAATAAACAACAAGTATTTAACAATAACCTTCATGTGGCAGTGCATGCTGGGAGCTTGTAAATCTGCAATATTGCTCAATATGTACTGTGCTGCCTTTTCAGACAAATCTGTTAGGCTAATTGGAACAATGTTTGGGGAATGTTCTGATCGAACATGTTTTATGCAGAGTTCACTGTTGAACTTCACGTAATACACTTTGGAAAAAAAACACCTTAAGAAGTTACCTTAAGGAGCTAAAATGACATTAGATTATGAATATTCCATAATATTTTAGACTAGAATAAAACCAGTTAATTTGTACACCACATGAAGCACAGGTTTTAGGTTGCATGACAAACTGGATAGCTGGTAAATAGAAGAACATACTAACAATCTGGTTTAGCTGTACTGGTTGAAAAAAACAGAAGGTTGTTGGTGAAGCACTATGTGTGTGTTTGCCAAAGCAAAACATCCATTGCCTTTGTAATAGACTATAAAGACTTCAATTGTTTGCACAGAACCTGCTTACATTATGTCCATTGACTTCATGTTGTCATTGTATGTATGTTGTGTATTATTCATGTCTTTTGGAGTACTGAATCAAAGAGTCAAACTGTGTAAATATTTAGCAATTCAAACATTACATAAAAAGGGTATAGCGAAAACTGAGAAGCTTTTGAATACTTCTAGCTGAGTTAAAATCAAAACAGGCACCCCTCTTGTTCTCAGCAAATTCAATCTTTGAGTAACAGACGAAAGCCATTTTCATGTGTTAGTCACTATGGATAGGCAGCAAGGTGATCATGTGACAGAAGTCCTCTTTTTGGCAGTGAGACCTGACAGACTAGGAAGTGTAATTTATGCCCATTCTTCCTCCCCCGCTCCCGCTCAGCCCTTTCTTTGTGTGTATGTCATACTGTCCACAGGGTATTCAGACACTGTTAGAGGATTCCCTCATGGGAATTCAGTCATGGCTTGGCTAAATCAATGAGAATGCTGTGGGAACTGGTAGCTACGTCATCCTTACCAATGTTCATGCTGGCAGGAAAAATATGTTTTTGCATTTTACTTGATCTAGTCATTAACACTAAAGTATTTAGGAAAAGTAAGTAGTAGAAATGTGCTTGGTTACATCTTGGTTACATACAAAATTCGCATTATATATTTATAATTTTTATTTATTTATTTCAAATTCTCTGACTCCTTGTGTTTCTGTCTCTGTTTTCAGGTTCTGCAGAAGTTGGGAAAGGCAGATGAGACGAAAGATGAACAGTTTGAGCAGTGTGTGCAGAATTTCAAAAGACAGGAGGTAAGATGAGTCTGGTCTATAGGGCTATGCTGTTTTTGGGTGGTATAATGGCTCTTTGGGTGGTTGTTAAGCTGGATTGATTTTCCCACCAGCAGCAGAGAGTCATGTTGTACTTAACCAGCATAAATTGATATTATCTCTCCTTCTGTGTTAATATATCACTTTTAAATGTGAAGGGTCAATATTAGTGGGAAAATATCCATTGACATTTTTTATCTTGTAAGAGTTCTCTATACTAATAGGATAAAGACTTTGAAGCTATAGACACATATAGGCCGCATTTACACTGCAAATCTGGATGCCCAAATCGGATTTTTTTGACTATACTGTATACAATTTTTTATACGATTTTTTTAAAATGAACCGCTTACACCTTCTTTTAAAAGTGACCCATATCCGATAACTGCATTTACACTAAATGGGCTTATCTTGAACAACACTTAACGTGGCTCAATGCATTAGACAGTAATATTAAAATACCAAACTCTTTATTAATAAAGCATACTATTTATAGAAAAGCAGATGAATCAAGAATATGAACGCAATGAGTTTAACTTATTGACAGAACTCATAGAAACATTTTTAATGTGATAGTTTCATCCTTACATCAAAATCATTAATTAGTACCGATTCTTCATGACAGTGATTATATACAGAGATCCGCTGTAAACATCCAGAGGTCTAGCGGTTGAACTTGTGGTAAACATGTTAGTGGTTCTGGGTTCTTTTCCACATTAAGACCAAATGTGTTTATCAGTGATTGTATATCAAGAGCAGAGACATGTTTGTGTGCATTTTATTTTGTGATTTCACCCGAACGAATAGAGAGTCTCCACAACAGCAATAGATTGAAGCGCTCATCTTTGCACAAGCTACCGTCACTGATATCAGCGGCAACAAGAATGATTTCTAAAGCAACACATGTCAGTGCCAGATCGCCTCTTATTTAACACAAACGAATGAAATTAATACTCTGCTAGTCAACTAGAAATGCTTCATTTGTAATAGATATATCTGTACCGTGAGCTGTTTCAAAAACATTTGACATGCAACTCGCATTAACAGGGGAATATCTGATCTGTCTGCTTACATGTCAGGCACAAATGCACGTATCCGATTCATATCAGATTCATTTATACATATGAATGAGGCCTGAAACCGATCTGAGAATATTGGAATCCATGTGCTTTTTTCCTGCTTACACGTTCGTGGGCTATATTACAGCAGTAATGATTCTCATTCCTACTGTCACTACAACACTTCAATGCCACAGTACAACAAAAGCACTGCCAGGATGCACGGCACAGATACGATTCTCTCCGTTCTCTCTTTCTTTAGAACTATGTGAGCTAATGCAATACACACACCATTAGCTACTCAATATCTCAATATTTTTGGCCTTTTGGTGTTTATATACAGGTGCATCTCAATAAATTAGAATGTCGTGGAAAAGTTAATTTATTTCAGTAATTCAACTCAAATTGTGAAACTCGTGTATTAAATAAATTCAATGCACACAGACTGAAGTAGTTTAAGTCTTTGGTTCTTTTAATTGTGATGATTTTGGGTCACATTTAACAAAAACCCACCAATTCACTATCTCAACTAATTAGAATATGGTGACATGCCAATCAGCTAATCAACTCAAAACACCTGCAAAGATTTCCTGAGCCTTCAAAATGGTCTCTCAGTTTGGTTCACTAGGCTACACAATCATGGGGAAGACTGCTGATCTGAATAATAATACAATTAAAGCAGTAATTAAAGCAAAAGGAGCCCCTACCAAGTATTGAGTACATGTACAGTAAATGAACATACTTTCCAGAAGGCCAACAATTCACTAAAAATGTTTTTTTTTATTGGTCTTATGAAGTATTCTAATTTGTTGAGATAGTGAATTGGTGGGATTTTGTTAAATGTGAGCCAAAATCATCACAATTAAAAGAACCAAAGACTTAAACTACTTCAGTCTGTGTGCATTGAATTTATTTAATACACGAGTTTCACAATTTGAGTTGAATTACTGAAATAAATGAACTTTTCAACGACATTCTAATTTATTGAGATGCACCTGTATATATATCTCAGCATTTAAAGGGGTGTTTTTTTCTATTAAAGGAGCTGTCATTTCAACCAAATAGCCACTGTAGCCAATTAGATTCAGAATACAAGTGAAAACAATAAAAAAAAAACAATTTAAAAAACCTACTTCCAGTATATTCATACTAAAACATTTTAATATGGAAATATTACAATAAATTTCATTTTTGAGTGATGCAAAATGAATCTAGATAATTAACTGATTCATTGAAATTAACAGTTTGAACTGATTCACAGCAATGAATCAAACTTTTACTATTAAAGTTTAAATCAAAGACTCTGTTACAACATTTCTGCCTTAATGCTTTTCTTGCTAGTGAGTGACAAGACTTCTCGAAACAAACCTTTATGAAATGTAATGGGCAAATGAAAAGTGAGTTAAAATCATCAAATGATGTTTAGTTTTATATCACCACAACAGCAAATATACCATAGTTTATACAGCTGGATAAATTATATTGGCCTATCGCCATATTTAATGCGAAATTATTTATCTCAAATAATTTGATTACTTTGAGGATGAAAAGCTATGCAATTAAATTTAGAGTTGTAGTGAAGTGTCTGTGAGGGAAGATAGGGAGGGAAAGTGTAGTTCCAGAAGAAGTGTGTGTTTGCTGAAGAAACAGCAGCAGTCTAATCCCACCCTCTCCACCTGTCCTCACTAATCCTGATTAGTCTGCTTTATGCTCCATTGTGCCAGTGCTTCCAGAAACACTCTCCTCTCCTCTGCTCACCTCCAAACATCTCTGCTCATTTAACCCCTCTCTCTTCAGTCTTTTGGGCTACGTCAAGGACTATTTACTCTGTACTTTCTGTAGTCACCATGTGATAAATTGGTTTGTGCAAAGTGAAGTACATGCAGATTAAATTGGTCCGATATTAAATTTGCTGAGTCAGAGTCAATCACTACAGCTGGAGGATACCAGTCACAGCCAAAACTGAACCCACACACCATATGCTAGAAATCTGTCTCATAAACTGCTTGTTAGAACAGAAACATGGAGCCATCAACTGCGTTGAGATATTGTACACATCAATTCTCTGCATCAGGGCTTGTAAAATACAGTCAATCTGATACTGGTTAATTGTTATGGCCACCCTAGACTGTAAAAGACACCAGACTCAGTCAATGTTAAACAATCTTTAGTCAAGCTAAAATAACCATTATAATATTCCACACAAAATGACATATTGGCATATTCTAGTGGCCACAAGATACCACTAATTAAGTTGACTGTTAAAACAACACTAGCACCGAAATGTTTGTGTGTGTTTTAATTAGGGATGCACCGATACCACTTTTTCCAGTACTCGCCCGATACCGATACTTTTATTTTTGGTACTTGCTGATACCGAGTACCGATACCAATATTTTTATTGCATTTGTACATTTTTTAAAATATTGGGTACATAAACCAAAAGAGTATGTATAATGTTAGTTGGTTAACTTCATTTATCAAATAGATACAGTCAAACCTAAATTTATTCAGACACCTTCAACATTTCTCACATTATCACAGTTTATTTGCTATAGTTTAGAAAATGGTAATAAAATATGACAAGAACTCAGAGTTAAACTGTGTCAGAACAAATTAATCTTGATAATGTTAGATAACTTTAATAGAAAGGCATATAATGGATTACAATCAACCAAAAATTAAGACAGCTGTTAGTATGACAGTATTTACACAACTATCAATACTTAGTCAGGCAACCTTTAGCCTTAATGACAGCTTGTAGTCTCCTGGGCATGCCCAGCTTCATTTTTTCCTAGACTCGGTCTGAATAATTTTTGGTCCCAAATTTGTATCAGTTTTACTGGTAGTCCACTGTATGAAGAAAGTTTGGGTATAATTTGTCACAGTTTACTTTATTTAGGTCAAGCAAGCAAAACACGCGCAACGCCTGCAGGTATTTGTACTGATGCAGAATAGGACAGCCTAGCGCATTTCACACACCCTTACGAAAAAGAAGTTTATTCAAGTGTGCTATTAGTATATATCTTTTAAACTAAAAATAGGAAAGTATACTTTTAGTCTACTTTGTATGTACTTCTCAGAAATGGGCTTTATGTACTTCTCAGAAATATACTTAAAATTACATTTAAGTATACTTGACTTATACTTAGAAAAAGTCTAAATGTATTTTAGCTATACTTGTGCACCTAGAATCCGTGTTTTCATTGTTATACAGTAGGGGGTGCTAGTACACATCTTCTGTACAGAATTTCCAAAAAACACAAGTGAAGAAGAAACCGAAACAACAGATGCTTCCACATGTAATCTAACACGATCATCAGACATAATA
>NW_015505200.1:1676572-1679612 GCF_001515645.1 Sinocyclocheilus grahami | reverse complement strand
GCAAAGAAAGAAGACGTAACTTTTATTCTCGCTGTAGTATTGTTGTTGCCGCCGCCGCCATGTCGTGAAGACACTGTGTGCTTCGTTGTGAAAGCGAAACTACTTTGTTTGGTCTTCCAAAAGAGGACACGACTAGATTTAGATTTCTGGTTTTATGTTTACGCGGCGCGAGGCAACGCAATGCGTAAAAAGACAGTATAAGTCATTATAATCAGTAATTATGTCCCCACTGGATGCAACAAATGCCTCGTTTATAATGGGTTTTAATGTTTTTGTCTCGTCGGGACACGGCATCACAATATGATGAGGGGCGTAACATTTCCGTCACACGCTTGAGGTATTCGGCCAATCACAACACACTAGATAGCTGGCCAATCACAGCACACCTCGCTTTTCAGACCGATGAGCTTTGTAAAAATCAACGCGTTTCAGAAAGGCGGGGCATAGAGGAGAAACAATAATGTACAGTATGTGGAAAATAATGTGTTTTTTTAACCTTAAACCGCATAAGCACATTTCATTACACCAAATACACAAAATAATGTTCTTTTTAGCAGCATCATATGACCCCTTTAATTGTATTTTACTAATACTTTATTTATTGTCGACTTAACAATCACATTCTAAACAGAATCGCTTCACTGCCTGTTTTTAAGAAATAATACAAAAATTATGCAAAACTATAAGCATATTTCGGACTTTAAGCACCACTAAAATATCAAAATTGATTAGAAATTGTAATTGTTTTGTGTATTTAAGTCGTTTTTAACCATGTTTCCAACATCAAGCTATTACAGGTTCTCACAGTCACTGAAATCCTGGAGAGGGCAATACTAAAATTGTGTCGTAAAAATTTCGTTTTTTTTTTAACCCACAAAAATCAATTAAATATTTATAGTGGTTTAGCTTTGAAATGTGAGTTGTAATCTCAAAAAAGTGAAAAATGAATTAGTAAAATGTATACTATAATGGAATAGTTCACTCAAAAACGAGCATTTGCAGAAAAGTTTGTTTCTTCATCAAAACAGATTTCCCTTGCTTACAAATGGATCTTTCGCAGTGAATGGGTGCCGTCAGAATGAGAGTATGACAGATGATAAAAACGGCCCAATAATCCACAATTGAAGTGAAAGGTCATTAAGGTGTTTTTAACTTCAAATCATTGCTTCTGGCTAAAATACGAGTCTCCTATCCATAATATTGCTTTCTCCAGTGAAAAAGTCATCTCGTCTGAATCAGGAGAGAAATATGCACGCACAGATCAAGCACCGTTTACAAGTGAAAACAGTTCTAAACCAAGATATCAGTGGATTTTAATGTGAAAGGAGAACAGGGGATGGACTTTTTCACTGGAGGAAGCGTTATAATGGATAATGGACTTTGTATTTTGGCCAGAAGCGATGGTTTAAGTTCAAACGTCTTATAATGAATTTGTTTCTGTTCCGATGAAGAAACAAACGTTGTGTACAAACTGTCCTACTGTGTGGACACAAGGAACTTCATTACATTTACCAAGTGGTTTTGATGACGTCACTGGAGGAACCATTCACAGTCCATGCAGGAATGTATGGGTTCCATTTTTATGTTTCTCAGAAAGCTGCCCATTTAGAAAAAGCGGCTCCAGTCAGTGGACTGTGATCTCAGACTTCCAAACAGAGCCTCAAATATCCTTTCACTTTCAAAACACATGGAAAGGTCCAAATGTGTGGGAACTACAGTTATTGTTAATTCTGTAACAAAAAACACATTTGCCCTAACAGTAACTGTAGTAAATATGATATTTCTGATGGAAACTAAAATTGACAAATATAGCTTCATAAGGGATTTAGTCATAAACATTCCTATCTTCTGGTGATATAAACATGAAATACCCCTGATTGAAAGAATTTAAGAAAGATTTAGCTTTGGCCTTAACCAGATCTCAATGCATATGCCTACAGATTTCTAAAAACGGGAGTGAAAGGTTTGTTTGACCACTACGAGCAGCTCAAACGTCAGTCGATATGGTCATCATCACCACCGTGTTGGGAATCTGCGTCACCGCTGCCACTCGGTGTGCTAGTCACTGTAAAAACTACAGCAAAACACACACATTTATACAGGAACTCTATTCCCTTACGAAAAATATGTTTATTCAAGTGTGCTATTAGTATACTTCTTTTAAACTAGAAATAGGAAAGTATACTTTTAGTCTACTTTGTATGTACTTCTCAGAAATGGGCTTTATGTACTTCTCAGAAATATACTTAAAATTACATTTAAGTATACTTGACTTATACTTAGAAAAAGTCTAAATGTATTTTAGCTATACTTGTGCACCTAGAATCCGTGTTTTCATTGTTATACAGTAGGGGGTGCTAGTACACATCTTCTGTACAGAATTTCAAAAAAACACAAGTGAAGAAGAAACCGGAACAACAGATGCTTCCACATGTATTCTAACATGATCATCAGACATAAAACAGCATCAAAACTGTGTAAAGTTTATGTAATGTCGACCAATGAAGAGGTAATAATAACTGTCAAGCTTTGGGGTGTTGATCGACTTTATCTACGTTTTGATTATCATTCTGAATCCAATTCATAGTCTTTTTTCAGCTTTTTGTTCAAAATGTTGTTTATTTCTTTATTTTTTTGTTTATGAAACGTATTCACAGTCAAGTGTTTAAAAAAAGAATGCATGAAGCTAAAATAAAATGTTTTTGTTTACAAGCAGATACCCTGTTCTTTTGATGTTTTGTATGTTCAGATATTCATGTAACAAAATATATACAAATTAATACCTAAATAGGGACATAGTAGTATACTTAAAGTATGATGTAAAGTTCACTAAAAGAAAACTTACGAGTATACTTGCAGTATAAAACTACTAAACTAGTACTTTACTGAGACTATACTTCAAAGTGGACTAAAAATGCTACTACAAGCATTTAATTAGTAAACTATCAGTATACCTATAAGTTCACTTTTAGTATAGTTGCAGTACAAGCTAAACATTTTGATGTAAACTAGTTGTGTACTCAAAGTTTACTACTGTTAT
>NW_015505200.1:1656550-1676409 GCF_001515645.1 Sinocyclocheilus grahami | reverse complement strand
GCTAAGTGAGTGAACATCAAAGATCACACAACAGAAGTGCATCCGCGCTCTCTCTCTCCCTACCGTTAAGTAACTTGTGCATTGTTTTACTTGTTTTTGACGTATCCGACCGAACTACAAACTTTCCAGTGATGTCTGTGAGAAAGGTATATTCACTCGACAAGCTCGCGCATCTGCGCCACCGCACGCTCAATCCACTCAGTGTGCTTTGTTTATCAGCTCGCGCACATCAGCTATACAGGCGTTAATACTGAATGTTTAACATTATATTCATTGCATACATATACTTCGTAGTAGAGATCCTTAATCTCTAATAACTCCATTCTGCTGTCTGTTGTCGGTGTTTCATTGTCTGAATATGGCACTTATCACATGCTGTGTGGTATCGGCGTTTGGTATCAGGGCATTTTAACGAGTACGAGTACAGGAGCTCAGTATCGGGCCCGATACCGATACCAGTATCGGTATCGGTGCATCCCTAGTTTTAATCAAAGTGATGAGACATGATATCTCTCATCAAAAATGTTTTTTTTATGCGTAATGCTGACATATTTCAGACTTCTGGTGCATTATTCAACCATATTGTGTAGAGAAAGATCATCAGAGCTGATAGTGGACATTTGGGCTTTTCATTTCAATTCTCCTTGTAGCCTCCTTTGCTGTCTCAAGATTGCTGGGTCTTGTGTAGAGTGCAGAAAATGAAATGACTTCCAATTGCTGCACTGGCTGGAAAGCTCATTGTGAGCGCATCTTTTGTATGACTGCCTGTGATTTTCAGTGTGATGGTGTGATTTCAGAACCATGGACAGCAATTATTCTCCACCGCTTGAAACGCTAGTTATTATGTTGTCTGCAGTATGAAGAGACACTTCATTACTATGAATTTAAGAATGAATGCTCAGAATGAATGTTTATATATATATATATATATATTACTGGTTTCACTGTATTTTGGATCAAAGAAACACAGCAGACTTTTTCAAAAACAGCAAAAAAATCTTACCAACCACAAACTTTTGAACGGTAGAGTATGTATTAAACTACTGCCATTTTCTTCAGAGATTCATTGACAGACCTCACTAGTATATCAAGGCAATTTAATGTTGACATTATCAGCCTGTGTGGTTTAATGCCTGATGTGATGAACCTTAAAAATGACAATAAATCTCCTGTTCTGTGTTCTGATCCATAGTTTGAGGGCTCTAGGCTTCAGAGGGAGATGAAGGCCTACATAGCAGCTGTGAAAGGTGAACCATTGCTAAATACACACATACAAGTACATACACATATCTGCTTAATACTGAATTGGATTCTCTTTTGTTATGATTCCAGGGATGCAGCAAGCTTCTAGGAACCTGACAGAGTCATTACATGAAGTATATGAGTCTGACTGGCACGGCAAAGATGATGTCATGATTATTGGAAAGGTAGCCAGAAATATAGTTGGATTGTCCATGTGTTAGTACTAGTATTTAAAATACCGACGTTATAATGATGTTGAAACAGCATTGTCAAATTTACAAGAAAAAATGTTTTCTAAGGATCATAAAATATACTACTGCTTTTATAGAGAAAAATAAATATTAGATATTAGTGGTGACAAGTTGATGAGATCCATCATACAAATGGCTTGTGGGAAATGCTGAGCAATTGCATATGTAACACAGCATCAAAAGAGCTGCTAAAGATCAAAGATAGGTGATTTCTCTTCACAGTTTGATATGCTCAAGAACTGAAAATGAAATACCTGACCTCAGGTAACCTGAGCGTTGTGTTCAATTAAAAATTTTAAATGGATAATTTGAAGATAAAAAATCATTCTCACCAACTCTGGAACATTCTTATCTGTTCTAGTGAGATCTGAGGTTTAAGAACAAGCAAGAGGTTTTGGCAGTCTCTCACACGACTCCGCTGAGGGATTTGTACTCAGTACCTGTGCCAAAGCTAAAATGCTGCGCCTTTTAGGGAAAATGGGGTCAAGCCACTGAGCCTTTAAGGTCTATTATGCAGCCCATGCACATGCATTTCACAGACAATTTATAAGATAGATTCAGAAGGGGTCATGTCAACTGGTCATGTTAATCCTCATGTTTAAATTCCCATACAGCAAATTTAATAGCTGGAATTATAGCATATACGTAGGTATGTATAATGTATAATTATTATTTAGAGGAAAGAAAAAGGTGGCATGGCCTTTTTGCTACTGAAGATAAATTGCAGAAGATGTTTTATAGAAAATGTACATTTATTGTTTTTTGAGAAAACAGTATGAATTCATGCTGATATGCTATGATCTTTTATATAGAATATTTTGACAAATATTAATAATAAAAAATTATTATTATGCATGTGATCTTATTTATTTTATTTCCTGCAACATGAGCGTTTAGAGAGCAGTCACAGGTGGTTGTGTTTTCAAATGGTTAATGAAAAAAAATCATAATTTTACATTGAGTGAGATTAGGAGCGTTGCTTTAAGTCATTTTATTTTATTTTTTATTTATTTTGAGTATTACTCAAGCAATAGTGCTGTTTTTTTAAAATATCAGGCTGCATGTTGTTTTTATTAGCGCTTTTTACACAAGCAGCAGAGAAAGTTAATGTGTCAAACTGATGACAAAAATCAAAGCATTCCATCTGTCCTTCTGCCCACAGGCACACAGATGATGTGGTTTGAGGGAGTTCTTAATAGTGGATAATGACATATGTCATTTTTAGTTTGGGAGTGGGGCTGTGACTCAACGCTGTCCTCAGAGAATTTCAATTTCATTTACCCAAGGATGCTCATTTTTGTTTAGTCACACCTCACCGAGGGGGAGCGATGAATTCAGCTTCCTGAATCTGATTTGCATCCTCTGTGAATGAGTAAGAGCCTAATTAGATTTTAATTTCTCTGCTGCTGCATCATAAATCCAACACCCATACTCATCTGTTTATGTTGCAGGAGCTGCAGAATAACATTCAGAGGGGGTTATACAGTAGATTCTCTCTTCCATCGCTCTGTTAAATCTCTCATGCTTGTCAAATGCTCTCAGTTAATCTGACTGATGGCTGTCTTGTCTCCTTTGCAGAACTGTGATGTTTTGTGGGAGGACTTCCATCAGAAGCTGGTAGACTCTACCATCAACACACTGGAAACATATTTGATTCAGTTCCCAGATCTCAAGGTGCCGATGTCATTTTACTCATGCCGAATTGGTTTTAAGGGATGGGTCATTCATATCCCTATCATCCATATTGTTTAAGCTGATGCATGTGCCAGCGCAGTGCTGAGAATAAATGCAAAACATATTCAGCTGAAGGGTAACCATAGTAACCACAAGTGTTTTCCCTCCCTCCAGATACGTGTTGCAAAGAGAAGCAGGAAGTTAATTGACTATGACAGCGCAAGGCACCATCTTGAGACCCTGCAGGCTTCAACCATGAGGAATGAGAAAAAGACAGCAAAAGTATACAAGTCTTTTCTGTTTGTGCATCACAACTTGGTCTTTAAAATGTTATGAATACAATTGCTGAAACCATAAAATTGCTGACACAGTGATCTGAGCTATTACTTGAACGTATGTACCGTATCTGTGTGCATGTAGGCAGAGGAAGACTTGAAAAAGGCCCAAAGGGTTTTTGATGATCTCAACGTTGACCTGCAGGATGAATTGCCCACACTCTGGGATAGGTGAGACATTTTAAGACTGACTGCTACTGAAATCTGAGCTTCATACTAGGCTACATGAAAAGCATTCAAAGAATCGGTTTGGTTAAGACCTGATGTCTTTCTAGTAGCTGGTTCATTATTTTAATTCTGTTAAGAACCATTTGATATGATGAGACCACCAGATTACAAATGGTATGGATTCATTACAGATGCCTATATGGTGCGAAAGGACCAAGAGAGTTAAAATTGCTTTGTTGTTCTCATTGTTCTAGTTGGACATTTTGTTGGGTCATGTTTTGACCCTTTGTTCACATTCAGCACTAACTGGTGAACAACATTAAATGCAGGACTAGCTCAATAATTAGCCATCAGTCTCTTATATAACTAAAGACTTGCTATATCATGCCCAGTATAATTATTGTATTCTCAGTGGGGTGGCAGTAATAGTTACAGCCTGGTGCCCTGACAATACAAGGCCCTGGCCAATAATATTGATTTAATTTGACCAAAGGCCTTCCTGGAATGTACATTTACATCCCAGCATTCCACATTTATCCATTAGTTGCACAGCATGCTAGCTGTGAACACTCATGTCACCGCTGCGGTTACATAGAGTAGAGGAGGTAAGATGTTGTTTTATCAACACTTTTAAAGGGAAAGGAATATGCTGCATTGATCCAAGAATAATTTGGGGCAAATTTGTAAAATATAATTCATGATTGAGCATTAAGCTAGCTATATAAATGTGTGGGTTGAAGGGTAGTGTATTTTTGCATTGTTTATTGAATGAGTTGGATATTAACAAAATTCATATCGATGAAAATAGCAGGATTGATATGGTAGATGTGGTAACATGCTATGAATAGCTGGTTTACACAACAGGAGTCATTTGCTTTGTCACAAACATCAGAAGGTAAGTGTCTAGAATTAGTCATCAGTTTATTTAGAGTACTTATTTAGAATGTTTTTTATATAGAACTATATGCTTTGATTTACTCTATGTGTGCAACTTCATATTAGTAGTTATGATGTGCAGTATCTTGTATATTGCAGCAAATTAGTTTTTAAAGGAACAGTTCAACATAAAATTCTGTCATTGTTTTCTAACCTTCATGTCACAAAATTCATATCGATGAAAATAGCAGGATTGATATGGTAGATGTGGTAACATGCTATGAATAGCTGGTTTACACAACAGGAGTCATTTGCTTTGTCACAAACATCAGAAGGTAAGTGTCTAGAATTAGTCATCAGTTTATTTAGAGTACTTATTTAGAATGTTTTTTATATAGAACTATATGCTTTGATTTACTCTATGTGTGCAACTGCATATTAGTAGTTATGATGTGCAGTATCTTGTATATTGCAGCAAATTTTAAAGGAACAGTTCAACATAAAATTCTGTCATTGTTTTCTAACCTTCATGTCATTTCAAACCTGTATGACTTTATTTACTTCTTTTTGTCCATATAATGAAAGTTTTTCTTCCTACCGTAGAACATTTTTTTTCATACAATGAAAGTCAATTGGGTCTAATGTTGTCTTGGACCCCTTTGACTTTCTATAATTTGGACAAAAAGAATCGAGTTTTGGAACTGCATGACTGAGTAAACTATCCCTTTTAACTACTTGGTATTTTGAGTATGATTGTAGACAGTATTTTAATGGTAATACAAATAAGGTGTATGTACTGTATCTTGTGGTCAGCTGTATGTTGTGGTGAATATGCTCTGGTAAGCAGTATGCTGTTTGAGCTGAAAGGGTCTGTTTGCTCACTGGAGCAACAGCCTGGTTACATAATCTATTCAATCGGCAGCTTCTTCTCTGCACCAGACCCTGCGAAAAAATGACTGAGATACATTCATAACTGTTGCAGACATAAAAAATGGCTGTCACTTTATATTTGTATTATTTAGGATTTTAGGGTTCTTACTGTCATGCAGGCATTTTAGCTTATAGGAGCAACTTGCAGATATGATTCCGCATTCTTTGTTTTAAAAGGACTGAAAAGCTTTAATATCTTGCTTGATGTATTAATGTTTGAGGTGCAGAGGTTTGTTAGTGCATCACATTTGCCTTTGGATCTCTTTCACATATGTGGTACAAAGTTGTTGTTTTTTTTAAATAGAAACAAGGAATTCTTAAACTCTAAATGACATCATCAGTGTCCATCTGTTTTTCTTTTTGAACATCATCCAGATGCTTCTTCGACATATTGCGCACTTGTTGGAGGCTGGAGCCTAATCATTATTCTTCTCCTTTCCTCTTTGCAGTCGGGTGGGGTTCTATGTGAGCACCTTCCAAAACGTCTCCAGCCTGGAAGCCCGATTCCATAGGGAGATCTCTTTTGTGAGTTAGATTAATTTCGAAAGCTCTTGAAGCTGTTAAACATGATGTTCCTCCTAAATGTCACAAACAATGGACTGGGTGCTCAAAAACACAAAGCACATGTTCCTCCTTGGGTTTATAGAGTACTAACAGGCTACTGTGTTTTCAAGAGTGGTTTATGACAAAATTCACAGTTTTACATAGTAAGATTAGGAGCTTTGTGTCTGATCCATGCAGTCAGTCAAAGAAAAGCTCTCATGCTTTGCCTGAAATCTCATTTTCTATTCAAGCTGCTACTTGTGCTGTAGCTATTACTCATGAAAGACAGATAGTGTGTGTGTGTGTGTGTGTGTGTTTGTGCGTGTTAGTTTTCTAAATCACAGAAGAGGCACTGATGAACGATTGAGCAATATTTATAGGGCTATTTAACTCTTTAACAATGCAGTGTGGGAGAGCAACTTTCTTAAATGCACTGCCTGCTCTACATTCAACCAATACATAGCTCTTTAAATACTCTTTGAATATTGCTCCAAATATTATTTTCTAGCCTTTATTTTTCTAGTGTTAGAGACATTAAACAGTGCTAATTTTTGCCTCTTTAGATCCACATCTGTCATTTTGGGTCCACACTGAAGGTTATAATGTTTTAGCTGGGAACTCTGCATTGGGAGATTATGTTTATTATTAGACGCAGCATGTTGCCGTCAGTGGGCATCAATGCATTGTTAAATACTTTTTTCGCCAGAAGGGGTAAACAATGCAGTTCTGCACAGAAGCTACTGCAAAGGTCTGCTCTTTGTGTCAATGTGATCAGTATAGAGGTCAATGCATCACTCTATTGACACATACATTATTTTAACTTTTATTGAAGGAATTAAAATTATTTCACATTAAGAAAAACTTTAGTAATTTGAGCATTCGTTGTTCATGAAGGTGAAGATTATTATGAATGTATTATGATTTGTACGTATTACTATTTTTATATTAATGACTGTGAGATCATGTACAAGTTTATGCCAATAAAAAGGAATGAATATAATACAAATCTTAGCAGGTGCAATAGCATATTCAGTAGTACCACAGTACCTGAATGACAACATTTATTTCACTAAGGTTGCCTAAGGCAAGTCATTTTGCTTGAGTTCTTCTCATAATTATTTTTTCCAATGATTTCTTTCTCTATGTTTTGGATCCAGCTCTGTCATAAGCTGTATGAAGTGATGAATAAGCTCGCTGAGCAGCACTCGGACAAAATGTTCACTATTCAGGGAGCACCCAGGTAACCCAAGCAACAGTCTTTAACCTCCATTATCTCCCTGCACAGAATGTACTTATTCACTGATGGTTGTAATGTACATAGTACAACATTGTACAAAGCTTGAAGAATTGTCATGTTATAATGTTGTATATTTGTTACCACTTTGAAAGATGATAAGAAAACAAGATTATTACCATAATTCTGGCTTTTAATCAAACGTTTATATGGTTTGGCTCTGTTCGTGTTCTTCCTGTTACAGAGTGAAATGGTAAGTGGAATAGCATGGACAGTTAGTGTATGTAAAGACATGGGAGGTTTACTTCATCTAAAGTGTTCTTAGTTTAGAAAGGAAAATGGAAGAACACATTTGTTCTTTGTGAAAGAACACCTTTCAGTAAGTAAATGTCCTGTGCACAAAATTGGTTTGTAGTGCAGAGGACACCCATAGTTCAACAGCACTGTGCTTGAGGCAGATGATGATAGTGTTTAGTTTTGTAGATCTGGTAGGTGATGGGTAATTATGCTGCAGATGTTTCTCCTTTGCTTGTAATTTACACAACACCCCTTTGTTATTTAACTATACATTTTTAGTGAATCTCAAACTTGTCCTACACTGTAGGTGCATCATTACATCCAAATATAGCTTCAAAGTGAAAAGCAGGTGATAAGCAGAGCACATTGTGATAGACATTATTAATTTAACAGTACTTGGACACAATGGAAAAAAGTAAGACCATCACTTAAATAGTGTGTTGGTTGCAAGCTGCCCTTCTTAGAAATCTCCAATAAGAGCTCTGGTCTAGTGAAAATAATATATTCAGAATAAAAGAAGCCATGATGAATTGCTAAGAAGTTATTTGTGTGTCATTTTTTATTGACAGCGACTCAGGACCCCTGCGATTAGCCAGGACTCCCACCCCACCTGATGATGATAGCTCTGACAGCAGCCCAGCTGCCAGCCCCAACCACACACTAAGGCCCACATCTCCTGGCCCACCTCGACCCAAATCACCTTCACAGGTAGGACTGAAACCCCTCCAAGTCCTGCAGCATTCAGAATGAAGATTCAAGTAGTTAGGAAGTTTGCAGTTTATTCATGATGTGCAGCACTAAAATGAGTACAAATGCTCTCCTTGACCAGTATTTGTGAGGTTTTGATTTGTGAGGTTCAAAGGCACACATGGTATCTCTTCATATCAGCTCAAAATGGGACCTCCAAAACCACCTCCTCCAAAAGCTACTCCAACCAAGGAGCTCCAACAAGAGCAGATAATCGACCTGTTCGATGGGGGCTTTCCAGAGATCAGTGTTACATCACCACAGGTGAGCGAGCATTCGCTTATTTTTATTGGTAATATGGAAAAAGAAAAATATCTGCTAGGAGTAAAATAGATTACTTGTGCAGCATTCGACCTTATTTAATAGTCAGTTCATTTTATTTTTATGTTCTTACTTTAGCCAAACGAGAAACCTGGAGAATCTCTCCTGGACTTGGATTTTGATCCATTCAAGCCTGATGGCAGTACACCTATTGGGCAGACCCAATCACCCATATCTCAGGTCCTTCTTCACACTCTGCTTATGTTATTAAAAATTAGAGACAGTGACAGGTCAAATGAAAACTTTTACGTCTTAGCAATCCTTTTTATTTATATAAAATTAATCAATCAGTTAGGAAATAGAGCTTTAATTCTTGCATATTTTTTCTTACAGACACTACCTTGGGATCTTTGGGCGGTAAGTCTGCTTTCTTTGCCTGTACTCTCTGATCTATGTGAGCTGATGCAAAGGAGAGAAATCTTGGTGCTATTAGTAACTTGGTGACAGAATCCTCTCCTGTCCTAATGTCAAAAGAAGTGGCCTAGATTTTTAGTCTCTTAAAACAATAAATTTGCACTGACATGAAATGTGAATTCACTGTAATTTCATGACAAGCTCAAAGACGTTCCTGTCGAGCATTAATTTGACAGCAAATACCTCTGATATCTCTGTTCATTTCTAGGGAAATGCTGCACAGCCTGCACAGCCCGTAAGTAATGACTGACGAGAGTGTCTTAGTAGAAAGCAATTGCAAATGTAATTAAAAGTTCATGGCAGATTTAACCTCCAGCTTTCAAGACTTTGGCAGATAACTTCTTAAATGTTCATTTATTCATTAACGTTACAAATTAGAAATCTGTCCCCCATTTCTCCAGTGTGACATTGCATTGCGGTTTATATTCATGTACCATGGTTCTCATTTAAAATATTCCTACTTAGTTTCTTTAATCTGTGTCTGTTGGCCCCCATCATAGGGGAAACTTATTTGCATAGTTACCACTTGTTACCTTTCTTTCCTTGACCAGGCTGCAGATGCTGGCTTCACTGCCAACTGGGCAGCTGACTTTGGCTCTTCAGCCACTACGGGTACAGAGGAATCTGGAAATGCTCAACCTGCAGTGGATGAGCAGGGATGGCCACCTGCCGAAGGTTGGCCAACTGAGGCAGCATCACAGCCTCAAGGAGAGGCAGCTACAGATGAGGTTAGAGCCTGGAATCCAGAAAACTATCCTGAGCCAGACCCAGACTGTGATCCCTGTGCTGTGGGGGGTGGCGAGGCCAAGCAACAGCATCCAGGACAGGGGAAAGAGTGTGTAGAGGAAGGTCAGACAGACTGGGCTAAAAATCAAGTGGAATGGGCAAAAGAAAAGGCAAGTTGCAGGTCAGACGAGAGAGATGCAGAGGAGACAGTGGGCTTGCAACCAATGCCTGGAATCATATTCACCGATGAGTTTGGTCAGGAGATTCAGGATACCACGGAGGGTGTAGGGGGAGATAGTTCCAGATGTGGTCTGTCTAGCCAGGTTGATCTAGATGGATCCGGCTCAGAGTACGAGACTGCTGAAGAATGGGGTGATGTCCCAGGACAAAACGGTGGGTGGGTCAGTGCAGATGATGAGCTTGAATGTGCCGAGAATGAGAATCCAGTTGTGGCACCAGAACAAGGCACTGTGGCCCAAGAGTGCTTTGCAGACTGGGACACGTCTGATGGTGTCCCCGAGCAGATTGCACCTGCTGACTCTGGGTTTGGTGGTGATGCATTTGCAGCCAACTGGGATCAGCCTGAAGCAACACCACGTGTCTCAGAGCTTGAAAATGAAAGCTTGGATGAGCCGATTTCAGACACAGCCAAAGCAGGAGCAAATATGCCTCAAAATGTTCTTGAATCTACTCCGAGTTCAGACCCATTTGACACTGAAGGTAATGATCCATTTGGTAAAGGGGATGACCCATTTGGGAATGGAAATGATCCATTTGCGACCTCGGACCAAGATCCCGTTGGCTTTTCTGGAAGTGATCCCTTTGTTACTACAGGCAGTGATCTTTATGATACTGAAGGGCTATCAACAGAGAGTCCAAAAAGTGGGTTTCATTCTGATCCGTTTGCAGAGACCCAGCCAGGAGACAAAAGACAGTGGGCAGCGGACCCCTTTGCCACTGAATTCACATCAGACCCTTTTGCTACTGGGGGCAATCAGGACCCATTTGCTAATGAGATCACATCTGATCCTTTTGCCAATGAAAGCGGTGGGGACTCATTTACGAGTGAGAACAACCAGGGGTGGGCAGGGGGTTGGGAATCCACCGGGACAAAGGAGATTATTGGACAAAGAAAATACTCTGATGTCTTTGATGACAAAAGTGGACATGCCAATGGGTTTGCCCAGTGGGCAGCTTTTCCTGCACCAGCTGCAGACTTTGAGAACTCCAGTAAGGGCTCCTGGCAGGAGGTGAGTGATAGCAGTGGCTTCTTCTCTTCTGATGGCCAAGGAAACTTTACAGCAGGCTGGCCAGGTGAGGATGTTCCATCTCAAGACCCCTTTACCTCCTTCCCTGGGCAACAAGACACCTCTAATCTTAAAAGTACCATTGCAGAGAACAAGGTCCGTCATAAAGAGCCAGAGAACTCAGACCTGTCTGAAGACGAAGTTGCTAACCAGAGATACGGAAAGTTATACCAAGAAATAGATACAGAGCTGGAAGAGGTACCTGACTTCCTGCCACTCTGCTTAGCTTAGTGTAGAGTATACTACAGCAAGAATACTCCCCTCTTTTCCTGCCTGCAGATGAAGTACTATTTTCCTGCTACAAAACCCTTCAGACCCTGGAACCCCTCCCACAGTCCACAGTCCGAAGACCTGTTCTCCTCTCTCTCCTTTGCTTGCTTTCATTGTTTGTTGGTTTTGCTAAATTCAAGTTGAATTTACAGTCCTCCAAGTGTGTGCAATTAAAATACATGTCTTTGAGGGTTTACATGCTAATTACTTATTTAATTCCGTTTAGGTGTCCAACGAGGCTTTTAACGGATTTTCTAAGGTAAATAGGAGCTTAGAAAGTTTAATCTAACTTTTCAATAGATTAAAAGAGAATTCATAATGGAATTATGAATTACTGTCAATGTGGCCAAACACAACAATCGCATTGTCCCTAGTGATTGTGCTATCATAGAATTGGTGGTTTTGAAAGAAGAAGAAGAAGAATTTAAAATAATTTAAGAATATCTTTAAAAAGAGATAAGAAATGATGGATCTCATAATTTGCAACAAAATTCAACCCCCAGGGAGTTTCTAATATATTCCTGATATGTTTTTTACGAGTAACAAATAAAATTATTTTTGTAAATGATGACACCAATTTTACAATGAACATACAGAACCCAGTGTTAAAAATAACTGTGGCCCTGCTTTACTATACTAAAAGCTGTTTTATATCTAATTCTGTGATGATCCCTACTAATTCCTCTTAGAGATTCCTGAAAATTCCCGAAAGATCCATTAAACCATTTCTCACAGGAATTATTTTGAAAAGAAAAAAAAAAAATTTGCAGTCTAACCTAGCTGATTATATGTTTCAGATTTCATACAAGTAAATTTGATTTGCTAAACTTTACCTTTTTATTCTCTGGTATTTTTTTAGGATGCAACAGTCCCAACATTTGTGGCCGAATTTGATAAGATGGTGAGTAGACAGTCTTTTGATAGTGAAGATGGTTTTTTACTGTAATGCTCTGTACTTCTTACTTAAAGGGTGTCAACCCTCTTACTTAATGGGTGTCAATGGGCATTTATTTATTCCATGAATGTTTCTTTGTAATATAATTTTTTGTTTTAGTTTTTCCTCTTTTAATTTTTTCCCCTTTTGTAGAAATTTTTTTCATATGCATTTTTATCAAGACAATTTTGTTGTCATTTTCTCCAGTGATTGTCGTGCCTCAAATTCTGACTGTACTACATAAATACATCTGTCATTGCTTGTTGCAAACTATATCTTTAAAAGTTTTTTTTAAACCTATGGGTTTTGATACTGCTCCAGTAGTGAAGGTGATATTGGACAGTCTTTCTTATTGTTCTCTTATAAATGTATATAAAGTCTGAGGTTGAGGCCCCAGAGGGTGATGTAGCTGAAGGAGAAGGTGAAGCAGCCCCAGCCTCAGTACCTGAGGGTGGGGAGGGTCCTGTCACCACTCCCGCTACAGACATACAACCAGTGGAGATCACTGCTTCAAGCCCCCCTGCAGAGACGGCCACAGTGAGTGACAGAGTTCAATTCTAAACGTCATCAGAAATACTGTCATCACCATCTTCATCAACGCCATTGTCAATGTTTTTACATCAATGCTTTCCATCATTACTGTTATCACTTTCATCACAACATCATCATCCTCATTACAGTTGTTGTGATCATCATCTTAATTTATATCAATCTGTTGATACTGTTTTTATCATTTTCAATATCCGTGTTGTTAGAATTTATCATCATCATCTTCCATCAGTGCATAAAATATGATTATTGCACTTTCTGTCATGATATGATCGTCAGGTTATGTTTTTGGCTACATATACATGTATTCCCTCACATCAAATTGATCAGAAATAAGCTGTAGCCATTGATCATATCTGTGTACTGTTGTTTATAAAGAGCGCTGTGGAGTCTCCAGTGTCTGCTGAGACTGAGGCAGCTGAGCAGGCTGAGGTATGTACCTCTGGAAAATAAATCTAAACAGTGCCTGCATGTTGGCCATTTTACCTTTTGTATTTTAAAAACCCAAATGTTTTGGAAAAGAAACTCTCTAGATTTTTCAGGAGTTCTGTTATTTTAGACATATTTGATCATATTTGATATTTGACCACACATGTTTAAAAAAAAATTATATTATTGACATAATTGTACATAAATATAGTTGTTTTATTATACTGTTGACATGTAGATTTTTTCCATAACACAAAACTGCATACACTTTCAGTGCAAGCTCTGACTTTTCTTTTTCTTATGTATTAACCAGTTACATAAGTTATTTTTATGTAAGTTTCATTTTCTTTTTATGGAGGTGAATTTTGAATGTGTTCATTTGTGTAAAATGGCATACCAATTATTATCATTTTTATTACTTTCTTTTTTTAATTTACACATGCTTTGGGATCAGTTTTAAGTATTGGTTGTATTTTTCATTAGCAACAGTAGGATGTCAGGAGCACAGTTATGTAGTGGATCTTAAAATAACAGTTTTCACAAAGACTTTGGTTGAGCCTGAGATTTTATTGTTGATGAAAAAGTCTCAACCATTCTTTAGCTTCCAGTTGAGGACATAGAAAAGGAGCAACCCAGTGAAGAAACCCCGGTAACTATAACTTATGTCTAATGTATGGCATAAGAGAAACTCAAGTCATATGCAGCACCATTGCATATGTGCTTGGTTACTATATCTAGCAAATCCTTGTTCTCTGTAGAAATGCCTTTTGGCATTTGCAATGTCTCCAAATGAATTATGTAAGATATGATAGGAAAACAGGTGGTGTTATTTGGAAGTATAACAGAAATTGGCGATAGCATGGATGTTTTTTTATTTGCATGTAGGATTCTGCTTCCATCCAAGAATCACAGGAGTCACCTACAGAGGCGGCTCTGGTAATTTCACTTCTATAATTGTATAATTTCACTGCCTTCCAATTATGAAATCAGTACTGCTATTTTAATAGTAGTAAAGGCCTTTTAAACATGTTTTTAGGTTCAACAGTAGTTCACTGAGATGTTGATAAGCTCTGATACAGATGAGTAGTAACGGTTATGAAGGCAAGCCAGATACTGACATGACCAGAGACAGATTTGTTGACTAATCACTGCAGTATGTGTCATTATTAATTTGAATAAATGAATGTGTAATGATGCTGACAACCACATTTCTTTGTGTGTAGGCTACTGTTGAGGATAAAGAGTCTCCCATTGAAGAGACTCCGGTAACTATTTAAGTCTTAATAGATCGACTAACTTTTTTTCTACTGTTATTATATTTTTATTTCATGCTATCATTTCAACATTGTTATCTAATGTTATTGTATTAATTTATTGTTATTTATGTATTTATTTATTTTTGGTAATTGTTTTGTATCATCATGAAGCCATATGAAAAACATATTTTTTTATTCAAACACTGATATTGTCAGATATTTCTTGACTATCTAGTTGGGTTTCCTTTCTATTTCCATTCTTAATATTTTTATTCTGCAGAAGTTCTGCAGAATACCTTGTAGCATAGAATTATTTAGATATTATATAGAGTCTCAGTCTGATATTAAATCATCATCTGGCTTCATATGAAACTTAGTGTGGTTACCAAACTGATGCACTGGGACAGGATGGTAGCCACATATGTCATTATTTAGCCTTGCAGAATGCTTTTTTAACAGTATGTGTTGATGGATGGAGACCTCTAACATGTACTGCGGCATTAATCAGAACCTATAACCCATCTTTTTGTTTATGTGTATCTTTTATTTTAAGTTTTTAAGGGTACAATGAGCAGTTGCAACACCTGGCAGCGCAACAACAAACACCGCCCAGTTCTGACATAATATATTCCTCTCGTTCCAAACACAAAACTTTGTTTTTAGATCCAGAGATGATTAGAAGGCTAACGCTGCCGCTGTTTCTGCCATTTCTGATTGTACCTTTAATTACTTTTAATTTCATGTTTTCTTCCCTGGTCTTTTCTGTTACAATAGTTTTGATCCACATAAGGTTGCACACACTAAATCCAATTAAACAGAGATGATGTTTTAACCTGACAATTCCCTTGCTTTCTGAACCTTTAAATAGTGACTTAACTGATGACTATTATTACCCCTCTAATCACCATTTTTGGTTTCCATGGTGACTCCATTCTTACATCACCCCTACGGGCAGTCATTTTACATTCTCTCTTTCTAAGCACATTAAATGACTAAGCAAGTGGAGCAGAAATGTTCAGGTGTAAATATAATCTATGCATCTATGATTATTAGTTGAATCTGAATTCAGCAGTTTTGAATTGTATGGGGTTTTGGAATTTATTTATGCACTTACTGAAAGATCAAAAATGGATTCCATTTTACAGTTATTCTTGGGTCATTGTTGAATGAGTTAGGTTGAACTTTTTGACGACTTCTTCACATATATATTGAGATCATATAGTCACTATGATCTGAGGAATGTTCACCCATACTACTTCATCCAGTAGGTAGTGGTCATCATGATCCCTGTTCCTTCATGCCGTCTGTTGAACATTTCCCCTAACCAAAGTACTTGACTTTTGGTGAAACTCAAGTCTGTTTTTTTTTGAGAACTGACTTGCCATTCCTCATCAGGGACAGTTTTAACCTCAGAAGTTAAACTGGTCCCTGCACCCCTCATTGTGACACACTGAGTGCTCCCCTCCGTGGTGCTGTAAACCGATCCATCCACATGAGTGGCTTGTGTTGAGTGTTCAAACACTGGCTCTCACTCCTGAGCACCTCTTCCAGACTATAGATGCCAAACCAGAGGAAGAGGCCAGTTCACTAGAAGCCAAACCAGGAGATGAACCAGATAATGTTGAGCCCAAACCAACAGATGAACCAGATAAGGTTGACACCCAACCAGGAGAAGTTCCTGATAATATTGAGCCCGAACCAGGAGATGCTCCTGATAATGTTGAGCCCCAACCAGGGGATGAAACCAGTAAGGAGGGTGCTGCAAACAATGGGAAAGAGGAGGTAGATATTCACCTGTGATTCTGCACTTTGGTATGCAGGCCATTGACAAGACCCTGGTTTCTTTATGTAACGATTCTGGACTGTACTTTAAAACTCACAGATACTTAGAATTGAATCAAAATGCTTTAAAACATAACTGTTCTCCTGAGTTTTTATTTTGTAACTTGATGTGTAAAATGTCAATTATTTTTCAGTAACATTTTTCAACAGAGCCTCATTGTGCAAGAGAAGGGGTTAATGTTAGTCAATAAAAATGTAATTGTTCATTGGTTGTTCACATTAGTTCACAGCGCATTAACTAATGTCAACAGATACAGCTTTTGATTTAAAAAAATGAATTAGTAAAGCTCGAAGTACCGTTCGCTACTAGTTCATGTTAACTAATGTAGTTGACAACTGTTAACAATTGTAACCTTATAGTAAAGTGTTACCCATTTTTCTTTTATTCAGTTGTTTTTAATTTATTACATTTCTTAAGTATGTATTATGTATATATGTGTGATCTGTTTCATGTGTATTATGTAATTGTGTCAAGCTACTGCAAAAATTGACTTGCATATCTTACCTTCAGGTTTATTACTTGAGTTGCATGTTGAGTGATGCTGCTGCTTTGCCTCACCTCAGGAAAAGATGCCTATCCCTTCTGTTGTTATTGAGCCTGCCTCCAGTAATGAGGGTGATGATGACCGTGATGGTGATATCATATCTCCAATAGCAACCAGTGACAATGGGGTGATCACAGAATGCCAGACAACCAAAGACATCTCCTCTGGAATGCCTCCTGGATACCTTTTCAGGGTGAATATAAAGCAAACACTATTTAAGTAAAAGATAAACTACAGTCGTACATTTATTTTGCAATATTACCTGCTGACTGTACATTATTCTGCGGATACTCGCCAAATAAAGAAACATGTGGTCATAAAATATTGATCCGTAAGTCTAATGTGCAAGACTTCCGATTCATTAGTCACTGTAACTAAAAGAATGCAAAATGCAGTAAACAGTGAAATCATTTGTTCCACAAATCATTGTTTCTGATTATAAATTAAAATAATATGGTAACAAATACCAATTTGTAACATCAAGCAGTATAATAAACTGTTTTTGTAGAGCTACAGTAACTGGAAACGGCTGAAACTGGAAGCCTTGCACATTGAACTTAAAAATTACCGTGCACGTAATTACCTTAAATATAATGTGGATATACAGTACAGTAACCTTAAAGCTTTCTCTAAGAAAAATAGCCCATTACAGTGTACAAAACATTCAGCCTAGCAACAAGACGAACAAATTCCTATGCTGTCCTGCAGGTTGAAATGATGCATGATTTTGAAGCAGCAAACCCAGACGAACTGGAGCTGAAGAAAGGAGACATAGTTTTGGTAGTACCCACAGAGCTAGCTGAAGATCAGGTATGATTGGTCTTGAATGTTTAACTTTTGTTTTATTCACTTTTCTTATTATAATCATAATGTGATTTTGATGCTCATTTTGTTCTTTCTTCAGGATGCTGGTTGGCTCACTGGCATCAGAGAGAGCGACTGGCTACAGCTTGGCACTTCGGCTCAGAAAGGACTGTTTCCTGAAAACTTTATGCAGCGTCTGGAGTAAATGACCTCAGTGTGTCGTGAGAAGGCACGTGGATCTGGACGTTTGCAGACAGAGCCACTCACCATGAAGTCTAAAGTACTGATGACAGCTGTCAATCAGACTAGGCAAATACCACATAAGAGGAAATAACACCATCGACTAAACGAAGCAAGAGGAGACACAAATACCTACTCGGAGCATAAAGAAAATAACCAAGCATGATGTGATAGTATGGTCAACCTTTTCTCGCAAAACCTAGATAAAATCCCTGTTTTTTGTTTGTTTACCTGTGAGCAGCAACGAATTGATGTGTGCTTTGTTGGAACTCTGGTGACCTCCACATGTAATCCCTGTCTGTCTAAAGAACTAAAGTGAAAGTTTCCCCTCTAAAGACAAAAAAGTTACCTTATCCTCTCTGCACCAAGTGTATTGTATTGACTTTGTTGCTCTGCAGCGAATTTTATCAGAATTTGTAGTGATATGATCTATTTAATCATTCTAAGTGTTACACGAAACTTAGGTGTTTTCTTTGAGATATTTCAGATATAAATGTGACATTGCATCAACGTTAGTGTTCTCTGTAGTTTCACGGCTGGCCGTGCGCGGCTATGGTGGTGGTATTTGGCATATATTTGATATTGACTGTTTATGGCCGAGACTTTCAGTGTTTATGCCAAATTAACCAAAGTCCGCTTGATGAATATGAATATGTGTTGAGTTCCTACAGCATGACAAATGTTGTGAGAAGAAATCTGAAATATTACACCTGGCTAATACAGCTTTGCAAAACACAAAATGTAGCTCCCTATAATTACAGGCATTATGTGTATTATATTCACAAGGACATAAATGCAGAACTTATCCTCGAATGGACGTGGAAATATTAATTTGTGAATGATGTTTTATGTTTGGAGAAATTGTAAGTATTCAACTTTATATTTTTTAGCCAATGATGAGTGGGAAAGTTGGGGGCGGGAAATCTAAAAAAAATATGCAATATATGTAATTGGTTGATAGAGTAATCATTGTCTTCATCGTTTGGTTCTGAGACAAAAAACAGCATCACTCTTGTGTTCGTATTGTTAGCCTCACTGTAGAACATTTCTGTGATGTACATATCTGTGCTAATTAACTGTAAAGTGAATAAAGAATAGTTCATATGAGTCGTGGTTCATTTTCACGAATGGAAACAGCATCAGTATAAATACAATGTATACATACTGCTAATAGGCCAACAAATGAAATATCCCGTGTTCTATAATCACTGGTCAGGGTAGAGCGTTTAAAAGCACTTTCAGTGTAGTTAAAGGGATAATTCACTGTCAGTTTCTGGTCCCCATTGAAGTCGATGGGGACCAGCAACTGAAGTTGAACTATCCCTTTAAGTACAGTATCATTTTTATATTTGTTTGTTATGACACGCAAATAACGCAAGGGGGAGACGTTTATTTTCTACATTTCTCCTTTCCAGTGAACTTTTGCGTTAGCAATGTGAAGCTGCTTTCATTCATTTTAAAGAAAGGCACTTACAGTAAGGTTTTATTTGTTAAATACATTAGTTACCATGAAATAACAATGAATAATACTTTTACAGCATCTTTTAATCTAAGTTGATGTTAATTTCATCATTTACATTTTTTAAATAAAAAGTTGAAGACAGTCTATTAATTGAAAGTAACATATGAACAACAATGAACTCTGTATTTTTATTATTTAACATCAAAAAATAATAATAAATGCTAAATATATTGAGGCATTATTATAAAGTTTCAGCAAAATCTGTTATCGACTTAAATGTGTATAACTGTCCACACATTGTGATATTTTAAGAATCCTGTCCATAAAATACACTACAGATAAGCAATTGGACTAAATGTATGAGTGTTAGACTTTTTATTTTAATTTTATTGTTTATATATATATATATATATATATATATATATATATATATATATATATATATATATATATATATATAAAA